>NC_136465.1:567090-738920 GCF_902686455.1 Sciurus vulgaris | reverse complement strand
GTGGACATGAGCCGGGACCCAGCTGGATGCACTTCCAGATCATGGATATGAGCGGGGACCCAGCTGCATATACTTCCTAATCATGAACGTGCGTGGAAACCCAGCTGGATACACTTCCAGATCATTGACATGAATGGGCACCCAACTGGATTCACTTCCTCATCGTGGACGTGCATGAGGACCCAGTCGGATACACTTCCAGATCGTGGACATGTGCAGAAACCCAGCTGGATACACTTCCAAATTATGGAAATGAGCAAGGACCCATCGAATGCACTTCCTCATCGTGGACATGTGCAGGGACCCAGCTGGATGCACTTCCTCATTGTGGACATGAGCAGAGACCCAGTGGATGCACTTCCTCATTGTGGACATGAGTGGGGACCCACTGGATGCACTTCCTCATTGTGGACATGTGCAGGGATCCAGCTGCATGCACTTCCTCATCATGGACATGAGCGGGGACCCAGTGGATGCACTTTCTCATCATGGACATGAGTGGGGACCCAGTGGATGCACTTTCTCATCGTGGACATGTATGGGGACCCAGTGGATGCACTTCCTCATTTGGACATGAGTGGGGATCCAGCTGGATACACTTCCTCATTATGGACAAGAGCGGGGACCCAGCGGATGCACTTCCTCATTGTGGACATGTGTGGGGACCCAGTGGATGCACTTCTCATTGTGGACATGAGTGGGGACCCAGCGGATGCACTTCCTCATTGTGGACATGAGCCGGGACCCAGCGGATGCACTTTCAGATCATGGACATGTGTGGGGACCCAGTGGATTCACTTCCTCATTTGGACATGAGTGGGGATCCAGCTGGATACACTTCCTCATTTGGACATGAGTGGGGACCCAGTGGATGCACTTCCTCATCGTGGACATGTGTGGGGACCCAGCTGGATGCACTTCCTCATTGTGGACATGTGTGGGGATCCAGCTGGATGCACTTCCTCATTGTGGACATGTGTGGGGACCCAGTGGATGCACTTCTTCATCGTGGAAATGTGCAGGGACCCAGCTGGATGCACTTCCTCATTGTGGACATGTGTGGGGACCCAGCTGGATGCACTTCCTCATTGTGGACATGAGTGGGGATCCAGGTGGATGCACTTCCTCATCGTGGACATGTGTGGGGACCCAGTGGATGCACTTCCTCATTGTGGACATGTGTGGGGACCCAGCTGGATGCACTTCCTCATTGTGGACATGTGTGGGGACCCAGCTGGATGCACTTCCTCATTGTGGACATGTGTGGGGATCCAGCTGGATGCACTTCCTCATTGTGGACATGTGTGGGGATCCAGCTGGATGCACTTCCTCATTGTGGACATGTGTGGGGATCCAGCTGGATGCACTTCCTCATTTGGACATGTGTGGGGACCCAGTGGATGCACTTCCTCATTGTGGACATGAGCCGGGACACAGCGGATGCACTTTCAGATCATGGACATGTGTGGGGACCCAGCTGGATGCACTTCCTCATTGTGGACATGTGTGGGGACCCAGTGGATGCACTTCCTCATTGTGGACATGTGTGGGGACCCAGCTGGATGCACTTCCTCATTGTGGACATGTGTGGGGACCCGGTGGATGCACTTCTTCATCGTGGAAATGTGCAGGGACCCAGCTGGATGCACTTGCTCATCGTGGACATGTGTGGGGACCCAGTGGATGCACTTCCTCATTGTGGACATGTGTGGGGACCCAGCTGGATGCACTTCCTCATTGTGGACATGTGTGGGAACCCGGTGGATGCACTTCTTCATCGTGGAAATGTGCAGGGACCCAGCTGGATGCACTTGCTCATCGTGGACATGTGTGGGGACCCAGTGGATGCACTTCCTCATTGTGGACATGTGTGGGGACCCAGTGGATGCACTTCTTCATCGTGGAAATGTGCAGGGACCCAGCTGGATGCACTTGCTCATCGTGGACATGTGTGGGGACCCAGTGGATGCACTTTCTCATTGTGGACGTGAGTGGGGATCCAGGTGGATGCACTTCCTCATTGTGGACATGAGCCAGGACCCAGCGGATGTACTTTCAGATCATGGACATGTGTGGGGACCCAGTGGATGCACTTCCTCATTGTGGACGTGAGTGGGGACCCAGTGGATGTACTTCCTCATTGTGGACGTGAGTGGGGACCCAGTGGATGTACTTCCTCATTGTGGACATGTGTGGGGACCCAGCGGATGCACTTCCTCATTGTGGACATGAGCCAGGACCCAGTGGATGCACTTTCAGATCATGGACATGTGTGGGGACCCAGCCAGATACACTTCCATACCGTGGACAAGTGCGGGGACCCAGCAGATATACTTCTGCATGGTGGTCGTGAGCCGGGGTCCAACAGAAAGACCAAAACAGACGCGTAGACACAGGGTACCCATGAGAGATGACGTGGAGAGCGTGCAGAGGAGACAGAGAAAGCAGGAAAGCCTGGTTCGAGGCAAGAACCAGGCCGGGCTTCCTGTGGGACCCCAGGCCTGGCTCTGGCCCCTTCTCTTCGGACAGTCTGTCACTTTGGCTCTGGCAACACCCCGAGACTTGCCCTTTCCTTGTTCTTCAGTTCTTTCCTGAGCAGAGACCACACCTGAGACCCCTAGATGGTCATACTGGCTTCTCTCCAGACAGAAGGCCCTGCTGTGAGGCCAGTGTGAGGGCCAGAGCCTGCCTGGTGAGCCGGGCGCCCGCTCAGCTGAGGAGCTTGCATTATTGTATTATCATATTATTCTTTATTTTGCCTCCAGTCTCAGAGGAAATGGCTCAGCTCTGAGTTTTACACCAACAGGACTGGGTTTCCACATTTGCTGAAGTCCACCCAGAGGATAAAGAAGAGGCACGCTGTGGTGTGGGGCCATCTGCAGAGGGCCTCTGGGTAACGGGTGTGAGGGCTCCTGGCTTGGGCCCCACCTGCCCGACTCTGGACACCTAGGTGGGGTGGCAGTGTTCTCCCCAGGGAGGGGCCGCAGGCTGCTCTGGTGTGTCTGCTGGGACGGGGTTACTAATGTCTGCAGACAGAACACGAGACCTCAGAACACACGAGAAAACAGTGAGGCCCGGCACACAAGCCCGTGGACGCTGGCCTGCAGTGGAGCAGCTGCAAGGGAGAGCACAGGAGACTGGAAGGGTCGGGCTAAGCTGCTGCAGTCAGTGGAAGCCAAGCCCATGAGCCTTCCATAGTGCACCTGCCTGTGGTTCTGGGAAAACACACACTTCACGAAGAGTAGCCGTGGACGGTGCTGACCTCTTGGCCGGTGTGACTGCTTCCACCCAGGACGGTGACTAGCTAGGCAAGCGCAGGCACCTGGTGATTCCTGTTCGGGTGGATACAGGAGGCACCTGGGTCTCCTGGGCTCACCGCTCAGAAGCCAGGGGGAGGAGCACTGCTGCTGTCAGTCTTGGGGTGCAGCTGTATGGTGCTCCCCGTGAGAGCTGCACAGGCCCTGGACCCTGCGCTCCAGAGCCACATGTCCCGGTGTCCGAAGGCTCCACATGTCCATTTCCTGGGATCCTGCTTCAGTCAGTGGCGCACTTGGAGAGAGTCTCCTAAAGCAGATCTGGATGTCCGACGTCCCCTTCTTCCTCTGACACATGCAATGACTCCTGTTATCAAAAAAGCCCAGACCCAAGCATCAGCTCCATTGCTGCTCCACGGTCCCCACTCCAGGTCTTGATGACAGAGTGCTGCCCTCCCAGTGGCCCCAGCCTGCCCTCCTCTCTCCTCAGTTTCCCTGCCCAGCTGTGCAGGCTACCTGCTCCCTGGCACCTGCTGGGCCAGCAGCTCCAGGCAGGTGATCCTGGGGGCATGTCCTGCCTACCCACCTTCACCCAGGGCCCCCAGATCAGACACCTCCAGGGCCAGGCCAGTTTTGAAGCAGGTGATCTCAGAGCAGGGTGTCCCTGTCCTGCAACCTGGCTCCCTTGCTGCAGGGGCAGCTGAGCAGCAACTCATGTTCCAGGATCTCAGCCTCAGGACCTGGAGGCCTTGGGACATCGTTCTGCTTAACAGGTGGCGCCTCCTGTCACGGGGCGATCCTCACGCTGGTCCATGTGGGGCCACCTGCCTGATGACTGTCCTGCTCGCTCTCCCTCAGTCTCCCCTTTTTCCACATCTCCACTCCAAGCAGGTGGCTCAGGGATTCTCCAGCTGCAGGTGGAATTCACTGGGCCCAGTGGGTTTTCTGGCTGCTGTGGACCCCAGGAGCCTAGTCTTCCACTGAGCAGGGTCAGCACAGAGGAGCCACCAGAGGGGGCCAGACTGCAGGGAGGACTGGCCCTGCTGGGGCTAGGGCAGAGTCCTATCCCACTAGGGACCCGAGCAGCTATAGGACTCAGAGGAGGCACCAATGGGGTCAGACATGTCCCCTCTCCACTTAGAGGCCTCCAGGCATGGTTGGACAGTTGGGGGTCACAGCACTGGTCACAGGGAAGGGTCCTGACTAGGGTACGGCCATCGCATGGTGGCCAGGGCATGCGGGCCACTGATGTGCCATGTTCTCAGCCATCTTGCCTCCTGCCTAGCCCGCTGAGCCGCTGAGCTACCGCGTGGAGACCCAGGAGGCTCTCCACACCTGGGGTGGGACTCAGGTCCTCACATGAGGACTTGCTTACTTGTTCCAGGCGCAGATCTGATGGTGCCGAGTCCCAGGGACAAGCTCACAGGAGGTGAGGTGTGCCCCACCCCTGCCAGGGGGCTCACTCTGCCGTCCCCCCACCATGTGGGGTCTGCACTCAGGCCCCCTCGTCCTCCCCCATTCTCCTCACGTCCAGCTCCCTTGCAGATTCTGTTCTGACCAATTCACTTCTCACTAAGACTCATTCATAACCCAAACACACACTCCAGGCCCCTGTCGGTCACTGCGCCCGGTGCAGGGCGGTGACAACCTGAGGAGCCCCGTGGACGTCCCAGGCTGTGGAGCAGAGTGTGCTCCAAGCACCTCTGCTCCAGTGAGACCTCCCGCCACGGTCTGTCCCGGTTTTGTGCTCCATCTTGGAGACAAAGCACAAGAAGGCGGAAGTGCCTCCTGGAGAAGGTGTGTCCAGGAGACCTCGCTCGGCGGGGCCACAGCAAGAGGTTCAGCAATTACGAGTCTGCAGGCCGCATGGAATAAGGAGGCCTGAACAAGCACACGCGAACTAGGTCACTGCTGACCGCTGGTAACCTTTGGCGGACCTTGGGGACACCCTGTGATCCTGCACCATGCGGTGTTACAGACACGTGGTGGCTTCTCAGGGAAGCAAGGGGCTGCATGCAGGGCAGCTACCCTGCCCCACACAGGTCCCTCCTTGCCTCCTCTCATCCATGCTCTGTCCACTCCGGCTCCCTTCCCTGCTCACATTCCCCTGGGCTTGGCCACCCAGTGCATCCACAGGAGATGGGAGGCTGGGAGCCGGAGCGGCCGGGCCAGGCCCTCTGCCCTCCGATGCTCAAGGCAGGACTCCGCAGGTCCACAGCCTTGTTGGGCAAATGGATAGTGGAGCCATGTCCAGTGGCCAGACACTAGGCCCGATTTCATTCTGGGTGTGGCTGAGCAAGTGTCTCTGTATGAGATTTGCATTGAATCAGGAGACAGCTGTGGACGGCCTTCCTAAAGGGGGTGAGCCTTTCTAATGAGTTGAAGCCCTGCACAGAGCAAAGAGCTGGCCATCCTGCAATGAAGGCATTTCTCCTGCCAGCTGCCCCTGGGCCCGGAAGTGGGCTGAGCCCAGTTCCGCAGCAACCCACTGGCCTTCGGGCTGGAACCAGGACATCGGCTCTGTGGACTCTGGGTGTCAGCGGCACAGGCCCAGAGTCGCCGATCCTGTGACGTGCACACACGTGCACACCCTCCTTGGTCAGTTCTCAGGAGACACCGGGCGTCTCTCCTCACTGGGCCCCTCCACAGGCCCCGGGGAATGGTTCCTGCTGCGCTGTCCAGCTGCCCTCTGTGTCCTGTGCCACACACTGCTCTGGGAAGTGCCTTTCCTGGACCCACCCCGCGATGTGGTCACCTTTCCCTGATGGTCAGCACAGTGCCAGGCAGCTGAGAACACACCCACTGAGCCCAGCGGCAGCACCGGAGGGGTGTCCTCCGCAGGCAGTCCCGAGGGGTCCCAAGGGCCAGTCCAGCCCATCGGGGAGCAGAAGCACTGCGGCTCTGGGTCTGGGGTGCCGTCCCACTAACCTGAGGCAGGCACGGCGGCTCCAAGGTCAAGCTCCGTGAATGTCTCTGGGGCACCCCAGACCCAGCGCTTGCCTCTGCTGGTCCCAAGGGAAGGGACATCAAGGCTGGAGATGGGAAATGCAGGCATGAAGGGCTCGGCAGTGTGGAGAACTCTGTGGGTCAGACCAGAGAGCATCCCACTGTCCCAGAGACGCCGTCCCCCAGGGAGCAGGAGGCCAGATGGGCAGTTCCATGATGAACAGTGTTGCCCTAGGAGCAGGAAGCACGTGAGTCACTGCAGACAATGGCTGGTGCCTGTCCTTGAGCAGAAGGAACAGTTTTAACAAGGCCAAGGTAAACCAGGAGCAAGGGCCTGTGGGGCTGCGCTCTAGGACCAAAGGACACAGACTCCTGCAGCGAGAGGCCACAGGCATGGGCCTCCTTCTCGGTCACTGAGAAAGGAGAGACACCACAGTATACGGGCAGAAATCAAAGCACAGAGCTGTTGCAGAGCCGACTAATAGGGTCCCTGGGCAGCTGGAGACCCTCTTGGTGGCGCCACTTGCTGCCTGACCTCTACCCTCCTAAGCAGGCCTGAGTTTGCTGAACAACACTCTCTTCAGGCATCATCTCCAACTTCTCCATATATTTTTTCCATAAAACTGACTCTCTCCATGATGCAGAACTAGTACCTAATTAGTCAGACAGTCTCCCAGGGTGGTCTTTCAGACTGTGTAGCCACCTGTTACAAAGGACAGGACTCTGGTGATCAGGCTGCTGGCTGGGTGGGTTGGAGCCAAGTGCTCAAGTGTCTCCAAGACTCATTTCTTATCTTCATTCTCTTTATAATAAGAGTTTGTAGTCTACTCATATATACTCTTTTCATGCACAGAGTTCTGATACCAAAGTGTCCCAAATACAAGCCCTTAGCATAGGCCTTAGTTCATGGGGTGAGGTTCTCCACTAGAGTCCAGCCCTTAGCATGAGTAGGTCCATCAAGTTCATGGGGTGACATTCTCCATCAGAGTCTGGCCCTTTCCATGAGTAGGTCCATCGAGTTCATGGGGTGAGGTTCTCCACCAGAGTCCAGCCCTTAGCATGAGCAGGTCCATCAAGTTCATGGGGTGAGGTTCTCCACCAGAGTCCAGCCCTTAGCATGAGCAGGTCCATCAAGTTCATGGGGTGAGGTTCTTCACCAGGGTCCAACCCTTAGGCTGAGCAGGTCCATCACACACACACAGGATGAAGTTCTCCACCAGATTGCAGCCCTTACCATGAGTAGGTCCATCACACAAACACACACAGTGTGAGGTTCTCCACCAGAGTCCAGCCCTTAGCATGAGCAGGTCCCAGAGCAGGTCCATCACACACACACACAGGGTGAGGTTCTCCACTAAAGTCCAGCCCTTAGCATGAGCAGGTCCCATGAGCAGGTTCATCACACACACACAGGGTGAGGTTCTCCACCAGATTGAAGCCCTTAGCCTGAGCAGGTCCATCACACACACACACACACACACACAGGGTGAGGTTTTCCACCAGAGTCCAGCCCTTAGCATGAGTAGGTCCATCACACATACACACATAGGTTGAGGTTCTCCACCAGAGTCCAACCCTTAGTCTGAGTAGGTCCATCACACACACACAGGGTGAGGTTCTCCACCAGAATCCAGCCCTTAGCATGAGTAGGTCCATCACACATACACACAGGGTGAGGTTCTCCACCAGAGTCCAGCCCTTAGCATGAGCAGGTCGCATGAACAGGTCCATCACACACACACAGGGTGAGGTTCTCCACCAGATTGCAACCCTTAGCATGAGTAGGTCCATCATACACACACAGGGTGAGGTCCTCCACTAGATTGCAACCCTTAGCATGAGTAGGTCCATCACACACACACAGGGTGAGGTTCTCCACCAGAATCCAGCCCTTAGCCTGAGCAGGTCCATCACATACACACAGGATGAGGTTCTCCACCAGAATCCAGACCTTAGCCTGAGCAGGTCCATCACACACACACAGGGTGAGGTTGTCCACCAGAATCCAGCCCTTAGCATGAGCAGGTCCATCACACACACACAGGGTGAGGTTCTCCACCAGAGTCCAGCCCTTAGCATGAGCAGGTCGCATGAACAGGTCCATCACACACACACAGGGTGAGGTTCTCCACCAGATTGCAACCCTTAGCATGAGTAGGTCCATCACACACACACAGGGTGAGGTCCTCCACTAGATTGCAACCCTTAGCCTGAGCAGGTCCATCACACACACACAGGGTGAGGTTGTCCACCAGAATCCAGCCCTTAGCATGAGCAGGTCCATCACACACACACAGGGTGAGGTTCTCCACCAGAGTCCAGCCCTTAGCATGAGTAGGTCCATCATACACACACAGGATGAGGTTCTCCACCAGAATCCAGACCTTAGCCTGAGCAGGTCCATCACACACACACAGGGTGAGGTTGTCCACCAGAATCCAGCCCTTAGCATGAGCAGGTCCATCACACACACACAGGGTGAGGTTCTCCACCAGAATCCAGCCCTTAGCATGAGTAGGTTCATCACACACACACAGGGTGAGGTTCTCCACCAGAGAGAGACACTTTTCATTACCACATATGGAAGTCCCCTTCTGGCATTGATCCACAGGCACAAGTTTGAGCCATGAGGAGGGTTCTTCCAAGGTCTCAGTCCTTTCCTGAAGTCCACCACCTGCCCAATGACCTCACTGGAGATATAGATTTGTACTAAGTTGGCAAAAAGAAAATTGCTACATAAATTGATAGCCAAAATAGATAACAAGGGGAAAGCTCCACCTGCTGAAGTATTGCAATAGACTTACTTGTTCTTTAAAGGGAGCTCATGAATGACAGCTCTTCTGTAGTGCTTTCAATTACTCCCACTTATTGTGAAGACATTAAAACTTCATTTCTATAAAATTATTCAATACCCTAGAATCATTCTCAGCAATCCATGGTGTGTGTGTGTGCATGCGTGCATGCTTTCAAACTCAAATTACTCCAGGGAAGGTCTGACTGCTTCAGATGACTCACAACCTTTCTGAACTGAACCATCTGAAAGCCTGAACCATCATCTTTGCTCTTCATGTGAGCAGTTCAAAGTCTCAAGGAGGGAACTTAGACTAAGTTGAGAATTGGTGCACACAAGGGACTCACTTTCCATCAGATGGGGAACAGATGCTCTGCACCCTCAGTGGGCTACCACCCCCATGAGCCCAGGAGTGGAACACTGTCAGTGTGGATGTACTTGCTCTGCCTACTGCATGCGTTTACCTGCCTACTGAACACATCAACCCTGCCTAATGAACACACTGACCTGCCTACTGAACACACTGACCTGCCTACTGAACACACTGACCTACCTACTGAACACACCTACTCTGCCTACTGAACACACCTACCCTGCCTACTGAACACACCTACCCTGCCTACTGAACACACCTACCCTGCCTACTGAACACACCTACCCTGCCTACTGAACACACCTTCCCTGCCTACTGAACACACCTACCCTGCCTACTGAACACACCTACCCTGCCCACTGAACACACCTACCCACAGCACCCACGGGAGTTTTCCCTGAGATTGTGGCACTGATGTGGGGGCCGCTGCTGCTGCCCATCATCACAGAGTGTTGGCCTGCATATCATCAGTCAGGGAGGTGGGAACTCAGAACTCTACTGAATGCAATCTGGTTTTGATCAAGGTAGATGGAAGACGCCTAAGTCAGACCCTGTGAGGCGGATCCCCGTCGGTATGTCAGTTTCCAAGTTCCTGAAGCCGGGCTGCTGTGAGCCGCAAGCTGCTGCCGCCTCTCCTCCAGGGGAAGACGCAGGAAGGCTGGGCGGGGCTCACTCACCCACTCCCGGCAGCTCCCCGGGCGGAGGCACCAGCGTGGCTGCCTTGCCAAGTCGCGTGGGCCTCTTCTGTTTGCTGGCGAGGACGGACACCAGGGAGGCTGACGCAGACAGAGCCCTGCTGGAGCAGAGTGAGGGATCTCCGCAGGCGCCCCTGAGGACGGGCACACTTGCTCAGGGGCTGAGGCCCTGCACCCACTGCAGCTGCACAGAGGAGGCCCAGCTCAGCTGCCCCCAGCTGCCTGGACCAGGCTGCCAGCTCCTGTTAATACAGAGCTGTGTGGGGGCCCCTGCGAGGCCACAGGGGCCCCCAGAGCAATTTTCCTGTAAACTTTAATTGATTTGTTGACATTAATTGATTGACTTCACCAGATGGAGAAGGTGGGCCTCTAATTGAATTATTTTTGCCAATTCCATAGTGAGTAGGCTGAACTTTGTGAAAATATTTCAATTAGACTTGACGAAAAAGATGCTGCTCCTAAGTGTGCTGCTCAGCTTGAGGCTTTGCTGTGAGAGCCCAGGCGGCCCGTGGACCAGTGGTGAGGACTGAAGCCAGGCGTGACCGGTTTGCGGGCGACACAAATGACAAGATCTCAGTGTCCCTGTTCTTCTCTGCAGTCTCTTCCCCAGGAAACGGCCTCCTGGCCGCTCCCGGTAGGGCAGGGCCCAGCACCACTGGCAGGATCTGTGTCAGCTCCCCGTCCTCCCTGCACGGGCAGGTCCTGCAAGGCCTTGCTCAGAGGGCAGAGTGGGTCTCCAGTCCTCAGTGTCTCTCCTCCTGGGTGCTGTCCTGGGGCTGGGGTCCTCTCTGAGCCTCCAGCTCTCTCCAAGGGCAGCAAGGGCAGCCCACCTGGAGGGGCCAGCACCAGGGCTCTGCCCACTGCCTTCTGTGCTGGGATGATGCAGCCCGAGGCACAGGCACACCATCGTGAGGTGGGGTTCGTACTACCCTGGTGACTCTCTGTCAGCCTGCCCCAGGGGATGCTGAGGCACATGGCCGCCCAGCCTGGGTGCACCTGCTGCTTTGCTCCCCTCTGCTGTTCCCTGCAGGCTCTGCTCTCTGGGGTGAGGTGCACCTGCCCCAGGGCTGGGCACAGGTGGCTCGGTCCCTCTCCCTTCTCTTTGGGGCTGGCTGTGCAGAGAGCACACCTGCAAACCTGCGACTCTGGGGATGTCCTTGCACACCTTCCTCAGACCTGAAGTGGGGAGGAAGCAGGGCCAGGCCTAGGGCGGGCAGCCTCCTGGGCAGGTCCTGGCAGCTCCCCTCCAAGCACAGCAGGTTCCGAGGCCTCCATCGTGGTGGTCAAGGATAAACTAGGCCTGAGCCGGCTCCTGGTCACAGCCTAGAAACGAGAAAGCACCCTTTTCCTTCTCAGAGCTGCCTGGGCGGCAGCAATCAGCTCTCCCCTGGCTGCACTAGAGTACGTGAGCTGTGTGTGCGCACACCATACACATCACATCAGTGTGCACGCACATCCATGGGACCCTCATGGGCTGGTTCACCAAACGGCACCTGCCTCTGGGTCTGGAAGCCTCCTGTCCCTGTGGCCCACCTGGGGTGGCTGGTGGGTCGCCTGGGCTCCTCCTGCCTGCAGGGCACCCAGGCAGCTGGTAGCACAGGCCTGCAGTGTCTGTGGGGGGTTTCCCAGAGGCCAGCCTCTGAGGCGTGGCTGAGGGGAGGTCAGCACAAGTGGCACCCTCCAATCCCCAGGGCCTGCGGGCTGAGGGGCGAAGGGAGGGAGAGAAGTCCCTTCCAGAGCCTGAGCATCCGCCCTTTCCTGACCGTGGCCTCAGCCCCTGGTTACAGGGCCCACGTGCCGGCTCTCCTGGGTGCCAGCCTGCAGACGGCAGAGGGCGGCTCAGCCTGCCATCTCACCAGCAGCCTCCACAGCAAGTCTCCTCTGTGCGTCTCTGCAGGTGCCCTGTCTGTTCTGCTGTTTTGCAGAACCTTGACTCATATGGGGGTACACCAGGTACACGAAGGGTAAACCTCAGGTGCACCCTGCCCTGGCAACGTGCACATCACTGCTGCAGCTGACCGGCGGTGGCTGGGTGGGCAGCGTGGGCTCCTACAACACCTACTGGAGCCCCGTGGATAATGTCCAACCACTCGTGGAACAATGGGAAGACAGCACTGTGTTTTCCAAAACAAGCTTCCTGAAACGTGACTTCCTCTCAGCTCTTCCTCGCCGTCCCCTGAGGCTCCACGAGAACTGCAGGTGGCTGATACCTGTCCCTGTCCTCTTTCAGGTTATCCGCTGATCACGTGACCCTTACTATGACATGCACAACTGCCCTCTGTTCCCATTTGCTTCTGAAATGCTGGGAACCTGAGAGCCCTGCTCTGGGGGCATGGAGCTGTCGTCCTGGCCACTCCTTCACCGCTGGCTCCTGTGGACTGGTCATCCATCTCATATCACTTGCAGGTTTCCACTGCTGAGCCTCGGCACAGAGGACTGGAGACAGAAGGTGTGCCTGGCCTGCCCTCGAGGGTCTGCAGCAGAGGCCAGGGGCTCAGGTGGGTTCAGCAGAAGGCAGCTCTCCAACACAGGAGGGCGAGGGTCTCAGCAGGTTGACTCATGGGTTGGGGTCTGCATATGCGATCCCCTTCCCCAAGCTTCCTCCTTGAGGGGGGATCATAGCACATGGTTTAAGCTCCTTCCTGGAGATTGCAAAGAGAACTGACCACAGCGGAGTCCACAGACACACAGGAGACATAGGGCCCGCATGCACCCTGCCGCTGGCCTTCAGGGACACACTGGGGCTCTGCTGGGCTCCCCAGGCTGCACGTGCAACCTGGTCCTGCTGTCCAGCTGCTCCATCAGGGTCTTGGCCTGCATTGGTGCTGCTGTTCCACTGCCTGGGCCCTCGCAGCCGCCACCTCTCTCTCTCCTCCTGCCCCTGCCCACTCGGCCATTTCTTGTCCTCGGACAACAGAAGGGAGCTCCCAGATGCCTGTGTGCAGGGCTCTGCTGAGCTGCTGACACTTTGGACCTAGCTTCCTGGAGCACCGGTTCTCCGGGCTCAGGCGTGAGCGGTGCCTCTCTAATGGTCGGGCGGGGGGTTGGGAAGATACTGGCAGTTAGTCTACCTTCATCTCACCAGCCTGTCTGGAATTCTGGAATCTGAAGTTTCCCCATCAGCACATCTCAAACTCCATAGCAGGATTGCTTGCAGGATGAGCAGATCTGGGGTGGGACTTGAGTTTCTCCTTTAAAAAGCACCCAAGGCAGGTGGCTACAGGTCGCCTGAGAACCCTGGAGTGGACAGGTCACTTGCTCAGCCGCAGGTATCAGGCAGGACATTCCTCAAGAGCCACAGAAAGTCGGTCAGATGCACGGGGAGGGGCCTCCGGCACAGGGAGGGTGAGGAATTGTCAGGGCCTCTTTGGACTTCCAGGGTACGGCCCGCCTTGGCAGGGAGCACCAGGGATGCCTCTGAAGCACCCATGGAAGGTCTGAGGGTGCCCAGCATTTCCCTCAGGTTCCAGACACCATAGAGACAAAACTGTCAGGAGCTCCTGGCTGGCCAGGAGAGGAGGACGGGCTGAGAGGCGCTGCCAGCATGACTTCCCGCGGTGTGGGGGCCAGCCCCGAAGTGCCTGGCTCAGGCAGAGGCTGCCCCACAGTTAGTAAAGGATGTGGAGAATGGGAAACCCCCAGGATAAGGAGGCCTGAGAAAGAGGAAAGGGCGTAACCTCGAAGGCCGCACATTGACAGCTTTCATCTCCCGAGACCAGTGCTTTCCAGGTGCTGGCCACAGGCAGGGAGGACGTTTCATCCTCCTCAAAAGAAACGGTCTCCGGGAGGCGTTATCTCCTCCAAAGTAAACCCTCTTCAGACCCCTCCGCAGACCCTCCAAAGGCCACATTCCTGACTGTCCAAGCATGCCGACGCCTGCTCACTAGGCCACCCCTCAAGGTAGCTATGGAAACCTGGCCCCTTTCTTTGTTCGGTGGCTCCTTCTCCACAGGAGAGTGGGCCACGGCACCATTTCATGCCCTGAATAAGGAGCTGAGGTGACGCCCGAGGCAGCTACCACTGAAGGGCCGGTGAATCCAGGAGGGGTTGTTTCATTTTGTTTTAAATTTCTCTGTGATCAGCCAGGCTGCTGAGCCCTGCAGAGTCAGAGGGTGCCTCCTCATTTGGACGTGGCAGGCCCAGCTGCCGTTTCCATTCTGCAGGGAGGACCAGCACCCAGTCCCCATGGAGGGGATTACGTTTCCCTCCCCAGAGGGGGACAGCACCAAAAGGCCCCATGGGGACCTGCGCCTTCTCTCTGCACAGGCCAGCGGATCTAGAGCTTCCTGATGAGGGCAGAGGAAACGCAGGTGGCTGGGCGAGACACAGGCAGGCTCCTCCCCACGCAGGCAGCAGGTGGCGGGAAGCCCCTCACACCACCAGCTAGCCCTGTGGCATCCAGTCCATGACCTCGCCCCAAGGCAGTCCCTGGGAGAACTCTGTCTGCCTCCTGCCCCCTGGCCTGGACTGCACCCAGCTGTGGCAGGGACCACGGTCAGCGCTGCCTGCTTCCCACTGCCCTCCTCCACGGTCACAGTGCCCATCCATCAGCACCTCTATGGACTTGCCAGAGCAGCGGGATGGGGGTTCACTGTACTGGACAAATTGTACCCCGGTTGCCTGCTCAGACCTGAGGCCTCCATCGGAGGGCAGCATCCTCAACCCCTGTTCTGTGGCCCAGGTACTGGGCAATCTGGGCTCCGAGGATGAAAGGGCTCTCTTCTCGTGGTGACGTTGCCTAGGGCTGCTCTGCCAGGCAGGCCACCCCTGTGAGGTGAGCCTGCCCCAAGGGTGAGGGCGGCTCCATGTCCCTCCCTGCTCCGGGTGGAGGACGGCCCTGAGCCTGGGACTGAAGGAGGCACAGGTCACATCCAGACCAGTGGAGCCCCAGACCCAAGGGCCGGGAGAGACGGATGGGCAAGCAGGCCCGAAGCGCACAGAACCACAGGTTGGACCCGGGCTGGCCGGAGCTGGAGCCTGGGGGAGAGGCACAGCCGGGAGTCCTCAGGGAGCGTGGGCGGGGCTATTCCCAGAAGGCACCCCAGGAGCCCCAAGCCAGCTCCCGGCGCTCCAGGACCCGTGGAGCGGAGCAGCTACCACGAGGTCACTGGCGGTGCTGCTCCAGTTCCTGTAGAAGGCGTGAGGGAGGGAGCACAGACGGGCACAGAGGAGGACCCAGGAGGACATGGCCAGCCAGAGCAGCTCGGAGCACCTGCCCGCCGCTCCTGGGCTCAGGTTTTTGGGCCCTTCTGTGTGGGGCTGGGCTGGAACCCAGGGGCGCCCTGCCACTGAGCTGCATCCCAGTCCTGTCTGATTTTCACATTTTGAGATAGGGGCTTGCCAAGTTCCCAGGCTGGCATTAAACTTCTGATCCTTCTGCCTCAGCCTCGCCAGGGGCTGGGACTACTGGTGCTCAGGGGACTTCCTTCTTAGGGGCTGAATAGTCTTCTCCTGTGTACACAGACCACATTTCCTTCATCTGCTCCATCACGGATGAACGCAGGGATCCACCCTTGGGACTCTCCCATCTCCCGTGTCAGCAGCGTCTGCCTCACTGCAGCCAGAAGTGGCGGGAGGGTAGACCCCAGGTGCCTCTCCAGAGCCCCTCCCAGTGCCCTGCTGTAGAGCCCACCGGCCAGGGGGAGCCCCTGGTTGACTTCCACAGACGGGGGAGCTGGGGACAGGAGGCAGCTGGGGCCTCCTAACCCTGGGAGTCCTCCATGCATCACTGTGGAATAAGGAGAGTCCACATAGACTGACCTTCAAGGTAATGTGGCAACTGTGCCCAAAGATGCCCTGTGTGCCACACAGGCATCTGAAGCCAGAGGGGCCAGCACAACTGAAAGGAACTCTGCTGCTGGGGGTGAGGAGACCACTCATTCCTGCAAGCGCAGGTGGGCACCTCAATCAGAGACGGTTAGACAGCAAGGCATGGACTGCCGTGGTCTGGAGAAAGTGCACATGATGAAGCTGGGGGAGTCCAGGCTAGGGGCTCCAGGTCAGGAAGGACAGGCTGAGAGGAGCTGCTCTCTGGGCCATATGCCTAGTGCCCCGTGAGAAACGCCTGAGCACAGGCTCTAAGTTGGATCAGGAGACCCAGGAAGTCAGAGCTCTGCCCAGCAGGGGGCAGGGAGCAGGACCCAGTGAGCTCAATGTGCTGCCCGGCAGGGGGTCAGAGCTCTGCCCAGCAGGGAGCAGGGAGCAGGACCCAGTGAGCTCAATGTGCTGCCCGGCAGGGGGCCAGAGCTCTGCCCAGCAGGGTGCAGCCTGGAGGGTCAAAGAAAGCAAGAGGAGACGCAAAGGATGCTTTTGAAAAGAGCCTCTTGTCAGCAGAGGTGGTAGGACTCTGGGGACTGAGGCCCTGCCGGGCTGTCCATTCTGGAGGGTCATCTCCCCTCACCTGAACCTCGCTGGCCCTTGCCTTCCCACCATCAGCTTATGACAGGTGTCCTTGCTTCCAACATGGGGTGAAGGAAGCTCCTGCAGGGCTTGAACCCTGCGAAAGGTCATTCCCCAAGTGGGAAACCTTCTAGAAGCAGGAAGAAAGCAAGTTGGTGACTAAGAGTGCACTGCCGTCTATATTTGGAGTTGTTTTTTCACATTGTGGAGTGACATGTTAGTGGTTCCTAAGAAAGTCACATCCTGGGATGTGGCAGGCACCCACCCTGGAAGCGCTTCTCCCGAGTGGGGGGAGACGTCTCCAGATGCATCTCAGACGCTGTGCCCACGATGATGGCCCAACTGTTTGCCAAAGGGGAAGCTGCCCGTGCTCAGCTCCCTGGAGACAGCGTGCAGCATGAGTCACTGTGCCTCTGGGGCTGCTCTGAAAATCCACGAGGAGAGCCCCATGCTCCCCACGCTCCCCCAGCACTGCAGTCACTGCCCCTGGAGCCATTCTGGTCTCACAGTCCACCTGTGGAGGTGAGAGCGGCCAGCCACACTGCTGCCAGCAGCTTGGGAAAAGCCCCATGGGGACGCCAGGCCCAGACACGGTGGCAGCCTCGGGGGCCCTGGCTCACCCTGTCTCTCTCTGCCATTGTGGGAAGGAGTCCAGCCCTGGCCTCCTCTCCTGGCCCCACCAATTCTCACACATGAATGTGCCGCCAGGCTGGGGTGTTGCAGGCAGGTGCCAGAGGCAGGGAAGTTGGGTGGAGATAGGTGACTCCTGGGAGTCCCAGGCTGCAGAGACTGTGGAAGGCCAGCCCTGAGGGCCAGTGCAGGGGGCAACATGTCTTCCTATGGAATCTGAGGACCCCCCTTCCCCAATGGGAAACAAGGAAAGATGATTCCTCCCACTTGGGTGGCCGGAGGCCCATGTGTGTGGCTCAGTGTACGGCTGGATCCTCTGGGCCATGGTGTGCTGGGGAGACCTGAGGACTGTGCTCCCCACATCTCCATCCTACCAGGAGGTCAGAAGATTCTACAGGGCCTTAGAATAAGATGGAAACAAACCTAGAACTCAATGTTGTGGTGTGCACCCCGAAAACCCCAGTCCCCCATGACTGTGCAGGAGCCTGCATGGACAACATGCCTCAGGTCCACACCAGACTCAGGCTACCGCTGGGCAGATGGGGATGCAGAGGTGGGCATCAAGTGACCTAACTGGGGTCACCAGCTGGGAAGTGTTCCTGACAGTCTTCAGACCGGGAGGCCATCTCCAGAGCCCCAAGCAGGAGCGACGCATCTCCTGCCAAATGCAAGGCCACTCACAAGACAGGGGAAGGAGAGGCCACAGGCTCTTGGAGGGAGACCATGGGACTGGGGCTGGAGGGACCAGACTGCCACAGTGGTCAGTCAGGATGCCTCCACCTGGGCTACCCTGACTGTGGCCACCTAAGAGCATGAGACATGGCTCCCATGTGGTTTCTACAGAGAGTTCATGCTTCTCTTCCATGAACCTTGGGTTCTGTTGAGCTGGGTGCTATTCTCAGTCTTACATATGCTCTATTAGAGTCGAGAAGTATGCGACCTCTGGACACTGGTTGCTTCCTTCAATAATAGGTCTCAGAGGCAGATCATATCAGAAGCATCCTGTGTATTAGGGCCCTTCCTGGAGCCCATGGGAGCCTCCCCAGCTGCTTAGGCCTGTTATGGTTTAGACACAAGGTATCCCCCAAAACCTCATGTGTAAGACAATGCAACAAAGTCCAGAGATGTGACCGTGGGGTTACAAAATCCTTAGCCTAGTCAGTGCATTAACTCCCTGACAGGGATTAACTGCGCAGCCACTGCAGGTGGATTGGGTGTGGCTGGAGGTGAGGGGTCTTTGGGGCTGTGACTTTGGGGTTTATATTTGGTCCCTGGTAAGTGGAGCTCTCTCTCTGTTTCCTGGTGGCCACTTCCTCAGTTTTCCTTCTCCTCCATACTCTTTCACCTTGATTTTTTGACCACATCAGGCCCAGCGCTATGGAGTCAGCAGACCATGGGATAAGGCCTCTGAAACCAAGAGACTCAGAATAAAGTTTTCCTCTTCTAAAATTATCCTTATTAGGTCTTTTGGTCACAGTGTCAAAAAACTGACTAAAACAGAAACTAGTATGGAGAAGTAGAGGCACTGCTGTACACACCTGACTGTGTGCTTCAGAAGCTTTAGAGTTGGTTTGTCAGGGGAGGAATTTTGAAAAGTTTAGAGAAGCAAACTGGAAAAATTTTAGAATGTTGTTAGCAGAGATTAATGGGCAATTCTGATGGAGCTCAAAAGACCAGAACCAGTAGGAATGTGGACAGTAAAGAATGGGTTCAAGAAATTTCAGAGGAAAAGAACTCTATTGGAAATTGGACAAAAAGCCATTTGTGTTACATTCTGGATAAGAAGTTGTCTACATTTTGCCTGTCCTTGGACATTCTGTGAGGCTGAATCTGAAGGTGATGAACTTCTTAATCTGGTAGAAGAAATTTCTAGGCAGCATAGAATTCAGGTGGTGGCATGGATACTGCTGGGAGCTTTTAGCCAAGTTTACTCTGATAATCAGGAGCAGAAAGCAAAGCAGAAAGATTTGAAAAACTTGGAGATGGACCAGAAAAATGCAATTAAAACTGGGCTAAGGAAGGTGTGGTTGTTAAAGATTTTACAGACATTAAAGAAATGTTAAATACTTTACCTAAAGGTAACAGGAAAAATGACTTGAGGTCATCTTGAGAATTGGCAAGACCACACCCATCTCAGGCTCAAGGTTGTAAAAGTAAAAATTCCCTTGAGAAGAGACCACTGGAGTGCTCTTCTTGTACCGGGGGCCTGGGAAGTTGTTTTACTGTGCTCAGCTGCTCTAGCACTCAGAAGCTACTGCAACCAGGGCCCCAAGGGGCTCAGCTACTGCTGGAGGTGGTGGGAGACCTCAGAGCCAACCACATGGTGCTGGTTCTACAGGTTTGCAGATGTTGGAGTTAGGGAGTCGTGGAGGCTTCCACTAAGATTTCAGAGGAAGGCCTTGGAGGCCAGGCAAGGTGCATCAGGGTCAGAGACCCTACAGGGTGCCCCTGAAAGAGCTATGCATGGAGATATGGGGAGAAAGCTGAAGCTGCAGTGGAGACCCCTGAGATTAAGAGATACTGGTAACGTGGAATGTCTACTGAGGAAAGTTGCAGGAATGGAGCACAAACAAGCCCAGAGAGGCCATGTGGGCTGCAACCAGCAAAGTCAGAAGAGTGAAGCTACATAAGTTTTTGGAGAGAACATCACAATGCATGTGCCCCAGATGCTGGATGTAGAGCTTCAGGACTTGTTTGCACAGCTAAATTTCAGTCTTGCTTTGGTCTCATCCCTTCTTTCTATGCCCCTGTTTCTCCCTCATGGAATAGAAATATCTACTTTGTGCCTTCACCTATTGGATGTATGTAATTTGCTTTTCATTTTTACAGGTGCTCACAGAGAGTTTGTCCAGAGACTCAGAGGATGAGCTCACCCAGCAGTCCTGCATGATGGTGGTGTTGGCACTGCGGGCCCTGCCAGGCCCCCCTCCCACCCTCCTTCTCCTGACCTGCAGCACAGTGACAGAACACTTGCTTCCTAACCACACCTTGCAGGTCACTGCATACTCCCGCTACCACGACCTGAGATGCTATGTGCTCAGCCGGCCTGGGTCTGCTGGAAGACCCTGTGTCCTCAGGCTCTGCTGAGTCACCTGCTCCAAAATGCCCCCTCCAGCATCCAGGAAATCGGCACATGTGGCTGCAACACAGGTCCCAAGGGGCACCCAGCCCCCTCCAGCACCTCCCCATTGCACTGCACCTCAGAGGACGGCACGTGGTGTCAACAGCACACATCCAGGTGACCTCATCTCTCACACTCCCTCCCCTCATCCTGTGGCTGTGCCTCTTTCAATTCTGTTCTGCATCTTGAAATAATCGGCCATAGGGGCTTCAGGTCCCATGTACCATTTTACCTTAAGTTTTAAAATCCCAAGTAGCAAGCTGCAGCTCATCTTTAGACGGAGAGCGGTGGATACCTCTTCAGGTTGTGACCACCAAACAGCCAGGAGCCATGGGGTGGATGGAAATGAGAGATGAATGTGCTGGTTGCAGGAGCTTTTGGCCTTGCAGAACCCTCATGTTCAACAGCGCAGCTACGGGATCTTTCCACCCGGCAAAGCCCATTCTCCAGGTACATCCTCTCAGTTAATCAAAATGATAAGAGTTAGTGTCACTCCAACTCCATGAATAACAGGGGGTGGGACCTCAGCAGAGTCAAACAGCTGCAGGAGGGTCACCCGAAAGGGCAAGGCAGGACCGTACAGGTCCACACTGCTGGAGGTAGGGTTGTAACTGGACAGAGCACGGCCCTTGAGCAGATGTGGAGGACAGGAAGTGGGACTGTGAGGACAACCGCTGGACGGGGTCTGCTTTACCTGCTGTGTCCTAGGAGCCCCCGGCCAGGCTGCAAGCCTCCCACACTGGACCCACCCTCTCATGGCCTGTGGCTTCAGCTTTGCACCCAGCATGGGCTGTTGGTGGCCTCTGTCTCTGAGGTCACAGGGAGCCACGGAGGAGATGGCAGGGCAGCCAGGGTCAGTGGCGTGCCCCATGCACCAGGAGCCTAGAGCACACGCACACACCAGGCGCCCCCCCTCCTGCCGATTCTGCAAGTCCCCGACTCTGAAGCCCCTCCTGACCCTCCACGTCCTCCGCACTCTTCACAGACAGCGTCTCCACTCCTCCACGCCCACCCACCACCCAAGCACGGAGCCTGGTTCAACCATGGCGCCCGGCGCATCCCCTTGCACCCCTGTACCCACCACACTCTTGAGAGAAGCCAGAGTGCTTTGGTGGCCCCAGTGCTGAGCAGATGTGATCCAGGTGACCCACGCTCCTGCATGGACGTGCATACGTCTGCACCAAACCCAGCTTGCCCTAAGTTCAACAGTCACGGCACCCGAGTGGCCCGACCTTGGCCACACCCGGACCCTCCCTGAACCTGGCTGCTCCCCAGGGCCTGTGGGGCGGAACCCAGGCCCCTGCAGTGCCCTCCTGCTCCACTGACACCCTGCAGCACAGCCTGCCAGCTCAGGCCACCCACTGCCACCGCACCTGGCTCCTGACGTCACGTGTTTCACCGTTCCCCAGTGCTTACGAGGTCCTTGAAGACAAGAGCTTTGTCACTTAAAATCTCTTTGGCAGAGAGGAAAAGACTGTCATATATTTACATACAAAGTGCTTCAAGAGGTGTGGTTTCTCAGAAATGGGTTAAGACAAGTTACTGGGGACTCTGCAGCAGGTCCTTGTGGGGCACCTGGGGAAGGGCCAGCAGGGCTTTGACCTGTGTACCGGTCGCTCTGTTAAGCGCTCTGCAGATGGCTCTCTCCCACAGCCGCTGCTCCCTCACCTGGCAGGACGCTGGCCCCAGGTGCTCACTCAGAGGGCTGCAATCACCCTCAGGGCTGTGTTGGGACCGTGCACGCCTTACAGGCCTCCTTCTGATGACTGAATCCCAGGCCTTGACCCTGCTGGGCACCGATGCCCACTTTGTGGCCACTGTGTTTTGGGTTTGTCCCTGGGGGTGTTTCTGTAAACCAGCATTGAATTCTGGGCTGAGTACAGAAGACTCGCCCTCTCCTGAGGTGGCCAGGGAACACAGGCAGAGGGACCCCACCTCTCTGGGCCTTGGCCTTCACCTCTGCCTCTCCTGGCCTCTGGTCACAGACAGCATATGGCGTGACTTCTCAGGTCCACAGCAACGTGGCCAGTTCCCCAGAAGCGTCCCCCTCATACCTGCAGTGACAGCTCACAGGGACCTTCCCCACCCTGACACTGCCTGTGGGACAGACCCCAGCACATGCCTGTGGCCACAGTCCACCCTGCAGGGACTCCAGGAGGCTCTGTCCTTCACACCAGCTCTGGAACCCATGCAAACAGCCCCACGCTGACCCCTGGGCCCTCACAGCAGTGTCCAGACCACAGCCGAGCTCACTCCCCCACGCTGACCCCTGGCCCCTCACAGCCTTGTCCAGACCACAGCCCAGCTCACTCCCCCACGCTGACCCCTGGGCCCTCACAGCAGTGTCCAGACCACAGCCCAGGTCACTCCCCCACGCTGACCCCTGGCCCCTCACAGCCTTGTCCAGACCACAGCCCAGCTCACTCCCCCACGCTGACCCCTGGGCCCTCACAGCAGTGTCCAGACCACAGCCCAGCTCACTCCCCCACGCTGACCCCTGGGCCCTCACAGCAGAGTCCAGACCACAGCCCAGCTCACTCCCCCACGCTGACCCCTGGGCCCGCACAGCAGTGTCCAGACCACAGCCCAGCTCACTCCCCCGCGCTGACCCCTGGGCCCTCACAGCAGTGTCCAGACCACAGCCCAGCTCACTCCCCCATGCAGACCCCTGGGCCCTCACAGCAGAGTCCAGACCACAGCCCAGCTCACTCCCCCATGCTGACCCCTGGGCCCTCACAGCAGAGTCCAGACCACAGCCCAGCTCACTCCCCCACGCTGACCCCTGGGCCCTCACAGCAGAGTCCAGACCACAGCCCAGCTCACTCCCCCGCGCTGACCCCTGGGCCCTCACAGCCTTGTCCAGACCACAGCCCAGCTCACTCCCCCACGCTGACCCCTGGGCCCGCACAGCAGTGTCCAGACCACAGCCCAGCTCACTCCCCCAAGCTGACCCCTGGGCCCTCACAGCATATCCAGACCACAGTACAGCTCACTCCCCCACGCTGACCCCTGGGCCCTCACAGCATATCCAGACCACAGCCCAGCTCACAGCCCCACGCTGACCCCTGGGCCCTCACAGCCTTGTCCAGACCACAGCCCAGCTCACTCCCCCACGCTGACCCCTGGGCCCTCACAGCAGTGTCCAGACCACAGCCCAGCTCACAGCCCCACGCTGACCCATGGGCCCTCACAGCCCTGTCCAGACCACAGCCCAGCTCACTCCCCCACGCTGACCCCTGGGCCCTCACAGCCCTGTCCAGACCACAGCCCAGCTCCTTCCCCCACGCTGATCCCTGGGCCCTCACAGCCTTGTCCAGACCACAGCCCAGCTCACAGCCCCACGCTGACCCCTGGGCCCTCATAGCAGAGTCCAGACCACAGCCCAGCTCACAGCCCCACGCTGACCCCTGGGCCCTCACAGCAGTGTCCAGACCACAGCCCAGGTCACTCCCCCACGCTGACCCCTGGGCCCTCAAAGCAGTGTCCAGACCACAGCCCAGCTCACTCCCCCACGCTGACCCCTGGGCCCTCACAGCATATCCAGACCACAGCCCAGCTCACAGCCCCATGCTGACCCCTGGGCCCTCACAGCAGTGGCCAGCAGCACAGCCCAGCTCACTCCCCCACGCTGACCCCTGGGGCCTCACAGCAGAGTCCAGACCACAGCCCAGCTCACTCCCCCACGCTGACCCCTGGGCTTTCACAGCAGTGTCCAGACCACAGCCCAGCTCACTCCCCCACGCTGACCCCTGGGCCCTCACAGCAGTGTCCAGACCACAGCCCAGCTCACTCCCCCACGCTGACCCCTGGGCCCTCACAGCCTTGTCCAGACCACAGCCCAGCTCACTCCCCCACGCTGACCCCTGGCCCCTCACAGCCTTGTCCAGACCACAGCCCAGGTCACTCCCCCACGCTGACCCCTGGGCCCTCACAGCCTTGTCCAGACCACAGCCCAGCTCACTCCCCCACGCTGACCCCTGGGCCCTCACAGCCTTGTCCAGACCACAGCCCAGCTCACTCCCCCATGCTGACCCTTGGGCCCTCACAGCCTTGTCCAGACCACAGCCCAGCTCACTCCCCCACGCTGACCCCTGGGCCCTCACAGCAGTGTCCAGACCACAGCCCAGCTCACAGCCCCACGCTGACCCCTGGGCCCTCACCGAAGTGTCCAGACCACAGCACAGCTCACTCCCCCACGCTGACCCCTGGGCCCTCACAGCCTTGTCCAGACCACAGCCCAGCTCACTCCCCCACGCTGACCCCTAGGCCCTCACAGCAGTGTCCAGACCACAGCCCAGGTCACTCCCCCACGCTGACCCCTGGACCCTGCAGAGCTGTCTGTAATACTTGGCCAGCTGAAGAGTTCCTGGCCTTGGATTGGCTGCTGTCCTTCCCAGGGACTGGATGAAACCTTCAGGGACAGCCTGCTTACCTGCAGGGGCCCCTGTGGACACTGTGCACTTCCAGTAACAAATGCTTCTCCCTCAAGTAAAAACAAAGTAGAGTGAGGTTTCCTCCATCGGCTAGTGCAAAACACCAATAGGTCTGTCACATTTGCAGACCAGACTGCGTCTGTCTCTGGAGAAGGCTGTGACCACTGCCCACCGGCTGCCCCTTTCACTCATGGTGTGTGGCCTGCCGCCCGCGGGTAGGAAGTCAAGAATGCATGAGGGAGTAAAGATGGTCGTGCTGCCAATTAAAAATTCTACATTGCACTTCTATGCACGGAAATGTCCTGACCACACTGAGGTATGCCTGGCACTCTGGGACATTGGTGCCACCTGATGCCCTCCAGACACAGGGTAAGGTGGCTCCTGCAAGCCACAGAGCACAGGCGACAGGAGGGTGATCTGGTGACTAGTGGCCACGTTCCTTCTCCTGCCTGCTGATGCGGGGACACCTGCAGGGAGCCTGCGAGGTGGCAGGGGCAGTAGATCTCACAGGTGTCCCTCTGACCTCAAGGCCCCACCTCCCTCTTGCCCCAGAAGCCTCCTGGCCTCCGTGCTGCCTCTGCCAGCTCACCACGGGGAGCCTGTTGGCCCCAAGGCCTGCGTGAGGCGGAGTTCAGGCCACACTGCCTCTGGTGTCTGAAGTACCAGGACATCGTGCTCCCCATTGTGCAGAGGCACAGCACCCTGGCCTTGCCCCTCCTCGGGAGCAGAGGCAGAGGAAGTCGGGCCACGAACACTCGGTTCCCGTGTCACATGGAGGTGGAGAGCCCCTCCGTGCTCCTTTAAGGTCAGCCGAGGTGCGTGTGCGTGATGCGACTCCCGCCAGGAGCTCAGTTCTACCAGCAGAAGCACAAGATCAGCCGTGGGCACCATACGCAGCTGGAGGAGGCAAGAGACAAACTCCTGAGGCAGAGGCCCCTGAGCAGGCGAGGGACAGAGGGGTGGGCCGTCCCTCCTGGCCAAGGGAGAGTCGGGGGCCATGTGCCACGCCAGCCAGCAAGGCCACACTCCGGCGTGAGCCTCCTGTAAGACACCACAGTGGCCGGGTGCTGAGTGGGGTGGGAGGTGGCCGGCGCCTCTCTGGACTGGCAGATGTGACTGGCTACGGTGAGGGCACACCGCAGCCCAAGTCGCTACGACTGCCACGTGTGGCCTATTCCCAAAGACGATGCAGGGAGGGTTTGGTTGTCCGAACAGCCACACCTCAGAGCCAGACGAGTCAGGCAGCAGTCACGTTTACCTGGCAGGGAAAGACACGCCTCGTCTTGCCTAAAACGGGCCTTTCCCTCAGCCCAGTGGGACCTGGCACTGTGTTCCAGGCGGCCAGGGTCTACATCTACTCGGCTGCTGCTCTGGGCAAAGCCTGGGAAGCGGGGAGGGAGCACCGGGTGTGTGTGTGCCAACCTCAGACCCCCGGCTGCCGGGCAGTGCCTGCACAGACTCCACCCTGGGGAGAAGCAGCCAGGGGTCTGCTGCAGGTGGCCAGGCAGCGACCCCACAGACCTGCCAGAGGAAGTGTCTGCTCAGTGGGAGGCTGTGGGCTGGCACTCGGGCCCTGGGCCTCCCTGTTGTTGTTGGTTCTTTTATTGCTTCCCTGCCACCCCACGAGCAGATGCCAAAAGTTCACGGGGGGTTGTGGGACCTGGGCTTGGACTCTGTCATCAGGAACGTAGGGGTGGACCCGAGAGCAGCCCTCCTGGCTGTAATGGCTGGCTCCCCCACCGCCCACCTCCTGTAACACTGTGATGAGCACCTCGGGCACAGGAGCTCCAAAGGCAGCTGAAATCGGCATTCAGAGAGTGATCACCCTGCCAGCGGCCTGTGCCAGATGCTCCCACCCACGACTGGCACGGCCCCTCTTCACGGAGGACACTGAAAGCCGAGGTGGCGTGCGACCTCCCCAGGCTGTGTGGTAGTGAATGGCAGATGCGTGATTTGAAGCTGCGCGTTCGAATCCAAACTCCAAGTGCTTCCAGCTGTGCTACAGGGCCGGATGACCCTCACTCGAGACCGACTGCACGGTGAGGCTCAGAGCCAGGGGCAGAGCTCCTCACTCACCAGAGCAGACCTGGGATCCCACCGTGAAGGTGCTGGTGGCCAACAACGTGTCTACAGGTCTGAAAAATCTGCCATGGTGCAGAGCATGGCCGTCCCTGCTGCGATGACCCCTGAATTTCCCCCAGAGCCCTCCTGTCCTTCAGCACACGCCTGGACAACCCGCAACACCAGCTCATGTGCACCAGTGGTCAGATTAAGGCTTTTCTGATACAGTGTCCCTTGAATAAATGAAGGATGTTTTGGTTTGCAAATATAAGATTGATACGATTTTTCCAGCCCAAGGCACCAAGTCTCAGGTAAAAGAGCCATAGAAATCCACAGAAAACCATGGATACACACATTACCAACTTTGAACCATGCCTGCACACACGTGTTCTGCCCCCAACCACAGGCGAACACACACGTGCTGCTCAACATGCCCACACACACACATTCCACCTCTGACCTTCCCACTGTGCAATGATTGAGTCCACTTTTTTTTCTTGAGTTTAAACTCTCATGTGCATTTGACAGGGGACTCAAAGTTGGCAGAAAGAAAACTGAAGAAATAAAGACCACAGATTTGCAGAGAATTCTCACGAACATTCTGCTTGTCTACAAATGCCAGCTCAACAGGATGACTGACAGTGAACCGGGAGCAGCAACATCGTTCGTCCCATCAGACTGCTGGGAGCAGAGGCGGGCACAGTTCTGCTAGACAGGTTGAACCCCGGTGCAGCTCACAGAATCACCTGCTGCGCCCACAGTGTGTGGCTGCAGGCAGCATCTGTGCTGTGTGAGCCTTGGTAGCCCCAGACTATGCGGACCAGGCCACCAGCAGGAGCTTGGAAGGTGGCACCAGGGAAGATTGATGGCCACAGGCATTTGTTCAAAGAGAGAAGAAGAGGGCTGTGAGACTTGAGAATGCCAAGATGGGCAGGGTGGTGCAGCCCAGGTGGACAGAGAGAAAGAGAGTGGGGGCAGGAGGGACAGCAGACAGCCTGCCCGGTGCAGCCCAGGTGGTGGTGGGGGGAGAGAGAGAGGGACAGGTGGGACAGACAGGTACTCTGCAGGGCGCAGCCCGGGGTTGAGAACCAAGCGTGCACAGGAACCTCCACAGATGAGTCCTGGATCACAGAACTCCCATTCACCCAAGAGGAACTGTTTGGGGCTTTTCACGGATTAACCAATTTTCTTCTAAATATTACTGGAAAAAACCATCAATAGTAACTCCAAAAGTACGTAGTATTTTAAAATTATAGTTGATAAGATATGTAATTATTTTAAAGGTGCACAGGTATTAAACCTTCTGGAAAGAAGTTTTTTTTTTTTTTTTTTTTTTTTTTTTTTCTGATTCAAGTTGGGAAAATTGGACTTTTGAGAAATGACAGCCACAGAAGAAAATTCACATCTGTAGGAGCTGTAGAACCATCCTATCGGGTGGAACTGTGCAGGCGGTACTGCAAGGACCTCTGAGGACAAGCAGGCGAGTGCAGGGTCTGGCCATTGGTGCTGCTTACCAGAACGAACCAGCACAGAGACCCCACTCTGGGGAAGTGGCCTCTGCCCGGCCCGTGTCCTGAGGACCGAGCCAGGAGCCGTGGCTCTGGGCATCAGGGCTGGATGGTTTTGGGTCCCCAGCGGCTGAGGCAGGACCGCCAACTGGGCTGGGTGGAGTGGAGGGGAGGGTGCAGGCCCCGGGCAGGGGCACCTGCCCTGGGCCTTGGCCAGCTCGCTGCCACTCTCATGTGAACACCCTGGGTGTCTGGTGCGAGGCTTTACCGTTTTCCACCATTTTCCTTTGCACGTGCTTTTTATGGGCCACGGAGACAGAGAGAATGGAGCAGCTCCCGGGCATTTGTGGCACCCTCCCCCGAGGGGCCGTCTCCTGCCCGAGGCTGGCAGAGCTCCCTGGGGAACAGGAAGACTTACTTATTACTGATTATTTAGTCCTCCAACGTGAGCAGGTGAACCTCTCAGGCTGAGCAACCTGGTGGCGGCACGGCACAAGGCCCGGCTCCATTGCCCCTGCCTTTTCTTCACCCAGTCGCTGGCATCTGCCCCCACCAGTGTCCCACAAATGCCAGCCATGTCCATGACATTGCCCTGGCACAGGGAAGTGCTCTCACCCACCTGTCAGCTCCACTGGGGGCCCTGTTGGACGGGGTCAGGCAGTCTCCCGGCCTTCGCTCAGGGCTGAATGTGGCCCTGCACAGGGACCCAAAGCTGCAGCTGCTCAGGAAATCTGCAGGCCACACAGCTGGCCCAGTTTCAACCCCACAGGCCTCAGGGGAGAACAAGAAGGAGACCATTCCGTGAAGAGGGAAGGAACATGGAAGGGAGGCCTGGGAGGTCGCTGCCCTGGCCCCAGCACTCCAGCAAGCCCAGGGCACCAGCTCTGGGTGCTCTGGTCCTGGGGACCTGCTGGCAGAGAGCAGCACAGTGCCAGCGTTCAGCCTCCCTGGGGAGCTTCCTCCAGGGACAGGCACCTCTGCGGGCGCTCACTGAGAAGGTGGCCAGGGGGCTGTGCCTCTCCCACCAGCTTCCACATGATGCACCACCACGGCCTTCCCCACCGCTGCACTCCGGGTCCTGCACAGCCTCAGCGCAGCTTTGTAACAGGAAGTAGTCTGGGCTCAACGCCCTCATTCCCTGTCTCTGGGGTCTTGGTGAATAATGATCTCACTGACGTTCAGTCTGCTACTGGGAAGGCCCCAGAGCAGCAGACCCTGGAGCTCACCGCTGTTCCATAGCCTGGCTCTGCCAGCATGGTGACCCTCTTGGCAGAGGTGGGGGGAGCCCAAGGCCTTGGAAGGCTGACCAGCATCTCTCCAGCACACCCAGTACTAGAACACAGCACCAGGCACCCACCTGATGCAAATGTCGACTGTGCAATGTGGGCAGGGCAGGCAGACCTCTGTCTGACTCCTGTGCTCTGAGTCGCCCACTCAGCTACTGGCTCCTAAACAGCAGTGTGCACCTGAGGTCGGGTATGAGAAGTATGCACAGACCACCGCAGACCACCAAGCCCTGGCCTGGCCCGGAGTGCACGCTCCATCCAGGCAACTTGCGGGACTGCTGTTCATGTCCCAGGTTGTCTGCAGTTACACTCCGACAGAGTTAAAGCCCACCTGGCGTCCTTCTGTATTTGTGGTCTCTGTTCCTAATGACACAGCGGGTAAACCGCGTAGTGTATGCCCTTCAATAAGAGGAAACAGAATGTTACGATTGATTTGCTTTTTCTTTATTGAAAACCAAGTTTCCCCTGTGTTTAAGTTGTCTCTACCATCCTGTGTGCTGTACTTCAGCTGCTGCTCAATTTGAAACTGCTAGAAATGAACATCTGACAGATTTAGACTCACCTACGCAGACACTGGCACATAGCAAACACTCACATTTGCTGAAGGCATTAATGAATTATGGGGCTCTTCATTCAAAGTGGAAAAGGCACCACCCCCTCATCTCATGCCTTGGGCTGGAAAGCCTCCCTCTCCTCCTGGGGAGATTCCTCCTCCCGTCTGTGACTGCTAGTGGACCGGAACCAGCTACAATGTGCTTTGCATACACAGGCTCCTGGGCCTCCCACACAGGCTGTGATCTCGCAGCCTGAGGAAGGACCCGAATCTGAGCTCTGAAGTGCACCTCCAAGGGTTTTGAGGCACGTTTGCATTGGCATATCAATGCTCCAGCCCGAGGGAAGGAGACCCACGAACGCTGGTTACCGTGCCCTGCCACACCCAGCGGAGACTTCTGCAAACTCCAGACATCCTTCAGAACCGAGGCAGCCTCTCCTCTCCCCCGTGGCCTCGACAGGAGCCAGTGACCAAGACCAGAAGGGTGTGATTTATGCAGGATGCTCCATCAGGTGGACTGTGTGTGCCCTAAAGTAGAGCAAAGATTCTCCCCGTGACCCAGAGAGACCTGCTCACTTGCCATATGGGTATGGGCCATGCTCGCCTGCAAAGCAGCGCTCACTGAAGTGGGCAGATGCACTAGTGGTTTGCCTGGGGACTTGGCAGGAGGGCGCCCAGCTCCCATGTGTTCCTCGCCCTGAGGATGTTTGCAGGGGCTGTGACTGTGGGTGAGCAGGCATGTGGCTTTCCAAGCTCCCTTACAGACAGAATCTGGGTCAGCAGGCTGACATGCCCAGTGAACGCTGCCCCTCCACCTACTGCTCCTGCCATACTCAGCAAAGGCTGCTGGGGCCCAGGGAGGGTCCAGCCCTGGACAGGGACAGTTGGTCCATACACTTCTAAAGCAGGTAAAGTTCTCTGCATGGGGATATAGACAAATTTACAAATCACCACAATCTAAAATGTTAACCCATATAGTACCATTTTAGATTTATTACTACTGGTAATTAAGTAATAATAATCATGAAGCTAAATCTACTATACTAGGTCAAGCATAACATCCTACCACTTTTTAAATACCTTTAGGAACAAATCAGATACAAATAAGTGCAGGAAAATACTATACAATTACAGGATACATTCACCGAGGGGCTTGCCTGGTTATTTTTGCTGCAGTTTTGGGGAAAAAAATAATTCGTAAGTTAAAAAAAAGGGATATTGCAAGTCTTCACTTACCCAATTGCTAGAATTAGATTTAAACAGCAAATGTAACCATACTGAAAACAAAACCCCAAGCTTTCTCAAGATGGCGAGTCACACTGGCAACGCTCTGCGACAGGCTTGTGAGCGAGACCCAGCTCAGAACAGCTTTGTGCTTTTCCATTTGCCCCACGCTGATTTTACGACCCTCCCTGTTCTAGACAGAACCTTATTAAACACACAGATTTAAGTAAAGACCAGAGGTGCCAGATGGAAAGCAGCTGCCCTCAGGGCCTGTGGAATGACCCAGTGGTCACCAAACGCTGGGAAACCAGAGGCACGGACCAGAGGCCTGGGAGGCAGGCCTCACTGTGCCTCACAGAGGTCCCCACAAGCCAGCTGTGGTTCTGAACCTGAGGCCAGAGAACGCTGCACACCACACACCCCGCAGGACACTGGAGGCCGAGAGCAGCCCTTCCTGCCCTAGAGCGCTCTGGAGGACGAGGCCCATGAGGAGCAGCAAGCACAGGCCCGAGAGGCGCTGGCTGCAGCGCATGGCCTGCAGCCTTGTGGCAGAGGGCCTGCACGCTGGAACAGCTTCCGGAGGGACCACTCCTTCTAGTGGCCGGTGTCCAAGTCCCCACAGGTACCAGGCTGAGAGAAGGACCTGCTGGGTTAGCCAGGACCACAGGGATGACAGCTTGCTCAGGGTAGCACAGGACACTAGGCCCAGGCCCATTACCACCATCGCTGGGAACCAGGGTCGCTTCTGCCAGGGCTGTGTGCGACGCACAGGGTCGCTTCTGCCAGGGCTGTGTGCGACGCACAGGGTCACTTCTGCCAGGGCTGTGTGTGACGCACAGGGTCGCTTCTGCCAGGGCTCTGTGTGGTGCACAGAGTCACTTCTGCCCTGGGTCAGTTGATGATGCACAGTGTCTAAGCACCCCGAGGCAATGTCCATTTCTAGTTGTTTTAATTTCTAAGCGAGGTGGACTGGCAGGCAGGTGTCTGTCCCTGGGGAAACTGGTCATTCCAGGTTTATGGAGCTGCAGTGGCAGCACAGTGCTGGCTGAGCTGGTTCCCAGAGGTCAATCAAGTCGAGCTTGGCAAGTCTGCCTGGGCTCCTTCAATCCTTTGCCTGAACGTCTCCATCTGTGGCCAGACTTGAGACTCAAACCCACATGAGGGTGTGGATCACATCCTGAAGTGTCTGCTACCCCTGGCCTGAGGGGCAGTAGACAGAGGCAGTCTGTGCCTCTCACACATAAGCGATCTGTGGCTGTGCTGTGGCAGCAACACGCTTCCCACCAAAGCTCTTGCAACCCACAGCAGGCATCCTGCCTACACGAGGCCTGATGCTCTGGGCAGTGGCTCTGATGCCTGCTGGTGACCTGCTGGCAGGCAGGCAGCCCAGCTGTGCTTCTGAGCTCATAGCAGACCAGCAGTCTGCTTTCCTAGAAACCACACTCACCACGCCCGACACCTCTCCACACGGTGTGTAATTACCATCAGTTTCCTTGAAGGATTAGGGACAGGAGTTGCCCGAGACACATAAAAGACACTGCACAGATAGAGCAAGAGCCCCAAATCCCCAGACTTACAATAGTTTCAACTAAATTTAAGGTCCTCAAAATCTTCTGTATGTTTTTATATTGGAGATCTTTTAGAAATCCTACGAATTCCTGACGGGTGTCAGATGCAGGGCTGCTTTCTCCCCTTGCGGATGACAGAATGCTGTCGCCTCTGAGAAAGAAATCACTGGCATCCACATTAGCCTGTGTGTCCTCAGTTTCATCAAACACAAAAGAAAATGAAATCTGCAGGTATGAACCTTTGAACAGGGCCAGTTCTGCAAATTCCTTTGAGTTCAGTCAGTGTGAGCTGCACAGGTCAGTCTGACCCTCCATGTGGGGAAGTAGGGATCCTGCTAAAGTGCTCCCTCAGTGACTGACACATAAGCAAATAAACTGTACAGTAATTGAGGTGGATGGATCACAACAGAGACAGTCACGCTGCTAGACTGCACCTGGTGTGGCACCGCGTGGTGGCTCACAGTGACTGGGCAGGTTGAGAGAACACGTGGACCGTCTACAGCTGTGAATGACTTGGAGGGAACACAGAAACTGTGCACAAAGCCAACTACACCACTGCCCCTGTCCAGCCATCAAAAGGGAGCGATTTCTAAGCATGAACATAATTTTTAGAAAGTCATTCATTCACACCCAGAAATGTGTAACACATTAACTATCCAAAATTAATCAAGATAGAGTGATACTAATTATAAGTCAGATACCAAGTAGAAGTTAGCATGCTCAAATATAAGTAATTGAGTCATCTGAATTCCCACTGTATATCAAGGGGAATGATAGACTGCATGGGTGCATACACACAGAGATGCATATTTGACCACATGTGTGCACATGCACATGTGCACAGAGATGCATGGCAGGCTACACATGTGTATGCACACATGCACATGTGCATAGAGGTGCATGGTAGATCACATATGTCTATACACACATGCACATGTGCACAGAGATGTATGGTAGAATACACATTTGTGTACACACATGAACATGTGTACAGATATGCATGGTAGGTCACACATGTGTATACACACATGCACATGTGCACAGAGATGCGTGGCAGGCTACATGTGTGTACACACATGCACATGTGCACAGAGATGCATGGTAGAATACACATTTATGTACACACATGAACATGTGTACAGAGATGTATGGTAGGTCACACATGTGTATACACACATGCACATGTGCACAGGAATGCATGACAGGCTACACATATGTATGCACAATGCACATGTGCACAGCAATGCATGGTAGGTCACATGTGTGTATACACAAATGCACATGTGCACAGAGATGCATGTATACATGCAATGAGGACAGGTCTGCTTGACACAGAAGGATGGTGTCAATTTTTTTACATTACCTCTTTTCTTTAATTCAAAAAATATGGCATTAACCACAAAGCAATGACATAGTTTATTTTAACTGGCAACTTATACTGACTGAACGTAGGTAAGTTGCATAAATAGCTGTAAAGGTGCAGCAGCACAGCCTATCAGGAAAGGGATGAGCAGAACCCATGTGGTTTCCAACTCTGCACTGTGAGCAGGACGGTATCTCATCTCTTTGGTACCCGAGGTCCTCTTCTACAGAACCAGGGTCCACCTCTTGCACTGCTCCAGATATCCTTGAAGCAGGTATCAACTTCTGCTCTGAGCGGAGCCCAGACACCTTGGTGAGATGTGGCACAGCCGGGACACAGCCTGATCCATCACGAGTACCTCATCCTTCCTTGACCCAGGTGATGGTGACATGGAGAGCTGGGTGAACCCTGAATTGCAGACCACAGGCCGGGGGCAGCCTGCTGCATGTCTTGGGTGTTCTTCAAGAACCTATGGTTACTTTTTAGACATTTTCTATCATTCTTCAGACATTCAGACTTCAGGAGGAAGTGCCACCCCTCAAGGGTAGTGCTGCAGCCACTGAACAGCACCACATGGTCAAATGCACCTCCAGGCCTCCTCCGGGTCTGCAAGACGACCCCTGCAACTCATCTGCTAGTGTGAGCTCCCCGTGCAGAGTGTGACACGGTACGTCTGGGAGCACTGCCCAGGCCATTCCTGAGGACACAGGGGCCTTCTTCCTGCTGAAGTCTATGAATACAAAGGTCCAGGAAGACCAGAGCATAGCAAAACCTACTTGACAAGTGCACACCACCAACTCCCTCGAGGAACCCTCACTGAGCGCACCACAGTGACAGAGACCTCCTGGCCACTCTCGGACCTGGTGGGGCAGATGGAAATAGGAATGGAAGATCCAACCAGACCTTTGCATGCCTAGTCTAGCCTTCCTGAGAGTCAGCCTCCTAGTCTCCAAGGCAGATGGGAGGCTTATGCCCATAGCACATGCCTTCCACAAAGGGCAGTCGGAAAGGGATGCTGGGGGACAGCTCAGTGGAAAGGACACTGCTCAGAACTAATGGCGACCACTTGGTAGAGGAAGACCCAAGGTACTGGGCCAGTTTCCAATGAGGATTGTATTATAAGATCTCTCATTGAACTCTGTATCTTGAAAAGATGCTCCAAATTGGTAGACGGATCTTCCAGCGTGGCGCTGCCAGGCACTAGCTACACAGCCCAGGGCAAGTAGCCAACTGGTTCCATCATTTAAAAACAAAGACGACGCTACCGCCACAGCCAATCTGAGGATTGATATGACCCGGTACAGCTACAGCGTGAGGATTTAGAGGAAGCCCCGTGCAGCCTGCAGCCCCCCCTCTGCCCACCTAGACTGCGACAGCCCCTTCCACAGAGCGGCCCTGCCTCTCCAGGCAAGCAGTGCCACAGAGAGGAGGAGACACCTTCCCCGGGCCCCGGGCAACGTCCAAGCCTCACAGGATCTGGCAAGGCCGGGCTGGGGCCGCCAGCCCAGGAGGACTGGCAAAGAGCAGCTGGCAGTATCGCTGCCAAGGGGCTGCACCTGGCAGCTGGGGCTGACCACTGGGGAGGCCTGCTGTGGAGGGCTGAGGCATGGAGACCACAGTCATGCAGCTGAGGGAGAAAACCAGGATGGCAGGAGAGGCCCTGGAGGAGGCTACAGCGGGTCACACACAGGGAAGTGGAGGGTGGAGGACCACCCCAAGGAGACGGAGAAGCAGTGGACAGGGGGAGAGGGTTGGTGGCACAGCGCCCAGCGCCCAGAGCTCCCAGCAGGAGCAGCTCAAGGGGGAGGCCCAGGAAGTGGGGACTCGTGGGCTAGAGGCACAGGGACCGCAGCGTGCGGAAGGCCAGGCTGAGAGAGAGCAGGCACGTGAGGATGGTGCGTCCTGGGCTCAGGGGCCTGGCACAGCTTGCAGCTCCTGCATCCCTTCTCGTGGGGCATGGGCTCCTGCGTGCTGTCCACCCACCTGCATCCCAAGGCCCCTTCTCCCCCAGGGCAGCCTCTGGCCGCTGGCCACCTGCCTGCACCAGCCGGCTGCCCTGCGATGCAGAGGGCCCTGGGCATGTGGAGCCTTCCAGCTCTTTCATCCCTTCCCTGGGAGAGGGCCTCGGACACGAGGAAAAGGGCAGGTGACCCAGAGCCCTCGGGTGGGCGGGAGCCGGCACGGGTTGGCTCAGAGAGGGGGTCACCCAATTCTCAGCCTGACCAGCTGGGTTCTACACACAGAAATCACTGAAAAGCAAGTTTTGTGAACTTACAATGAGATGGATTTTATTAAACATGAAAGCTACAAGCAGCGGGGGCACGGCTCCCCGTGACAGCAACGCGCTTTTCCCCTCCTGGGCTCGGGGCTCACGCAGCCTCACAACCGTGACATGCCTGGAAAGTGGGCCAGGCTGTCCCTGCATGGAGCCAGCAGTTCCCCAGTGACCCCCGGCTCTCGTGGGTCAGAGGTTGTGCGGCTCCCTGAGCAGCCGGGCCCCCATGTGTGCTCAGATTCTCAGATTTCAAGAGAGCCCGTAACTCTCAGGCTTCACAGCCCCCAGATCAGGCCTGGGGATTTTCCACCGTCCACACAGACGCCCGCATCCTGCAGCAGGTGCAGGTGTGCCCAGTGAGCCTTCCTGCTTGCCCGCGAGCACAGCAGTTGGCAGTGCCCTCCTCACACATGCTGCCTAGCGATGCGACACTGGACCTGTGGAAGGCTGGTTGCCTAGCAACCTGCCCACACGGCATCACAAATCTGCTACCTCGAATACCCTTTGGCAAGGGAAGCTTTTTGGGAAAGTTCCGTTGAACATTTTTAGAAAAGAATTTCCTAAGGTTCCAAATGACAACACAAGAAGCTGGTGAGCTGGGTAAGATGCCAAATGCGGCCCCCTGGTGCCACGTCCCATGCCACATCCTGTGTGGGGGAGGACCCCAGCCAGCTCCACCCGGCAGGAGACGACCCCTGCAGGAGGATGCAGTGGTCTGGGCGGCGTGGATGGACATGCCTGGGGTCGAGTGAGGACTGTTCATTCACACATCCGCTCACTGTCTAAGAAATGGGCAGGAATCCAGTGAGGGTGAGGCTGTGCTGGGCAGGGCAGCTGCTTGGGCATGTGAGGATTGACCAGCCCCTTCTCCAGGGAACCGGTGTTGGACACACACAAATGGCTCAGGAGCCCACACGGTGAGGGTTCTGATGGCAGGTGCAGGGCTATGAGTGGCCATGCCAATGACCCCAGCCAGGGGCAGGCCTGGGCAGGCCCCACGGAAGACACCAGGCTGAAACAGGTGGAGCTGGAAGCGGGAGCAGAGGCAGAGGTGAGCCCTTTTCATAGGCAAACAGAAGTCCTAATGGCAAAAGGGCTTCACAGTCAGAGGAAGAGGGAGCCCTGTGTAGCTCAAGGCCAGAGAGTAGTGTGAGGGTCAGGAGGGCTATGCCAGACCCTCTCTCCCCCAGAGTTGTGGGAAGCCACTGGGGAGTCTGATGCACAGGGCTGTACCTACCTGAAGTGTTAGCAAACTTCTTTTAAGTGTGATAAAAATGCCTTCTCCCCACCACTCCCAATAGACACATTGTGTAGGAATGAAAACGAGGATAAGCATCTGAGTCTTGTAGGAAAAGAAAGACCCTTCTGAGGTTGGCAGTGTGGGCTCTATCTTAATGGGTGACACAGTTCTTCTTGGTTTCCTTTACAGAGGTATTCTGAGACCAGAAGAGGAGGAAGAAAAGGAAAAGAGGAGGAGGAGACTGTGAGGAGAAAATCAATGGGGAGATGGGAGGAAAGGGACTAGAGAATAGGACTTCCAGGACCCAGAGACCAAGGTGGAAGGCATTCTGAAAAGTCTAGTGGCCAGGAAGCAAGGGGTGTACCACAGGGAGAATGTGAGTGCCTAGCATCCCTGAGGATAAGTACCAATGCCTTCCAGCAGCCAGACTTCTCCCCAGGGGGAGCTACCATCCCACACCCTGTCTACCCCCAGGTACCATTGCTCACATGCTGCCATGTCAGTAAGACTTTCCACTGCATATCCCAGCCGGTCTATGAGAATTGGGGCCCTGATTACAGCACATTTCTTTATGGCCAGCCCACCCCAGGAGACAGTTCTTACAGGGCCCCCAGGGCCTCTGGAATATGAAACAGGAGAATTTGCACCATGAGGTTAGACACCATTGAGTACTTCAGGCAAGAGAAGGTGCCAGCTGTGCACTGGGTTGATTACCTAGTTCAGATATTTTAAAGCAAAGTTGACAGACTTGATAATTCACTGGTGGAGGGGTCAAGAGCGAGGAAGGCATTAAGGATGATTTATCTGAGTTTGTGTCTTATCAAGAGCAGTAGACAATGCCATGCCATGAGAAAATGGAAGAAACTGGGGTGGAGAGATAAGAGGAGGTTGAAAAACAAGAAGGGTGGTATTGGCATGCTAATTTTCATATCAGGAGGGCATGAGGACAGCAATGGGTATCTGAGCAAGGAAATAAAGGTGTGGTGCTCAGGGAAGAGCACTTGGCTAGATACAAAACTTTGGAAGTTACCTTTAGAGATCATACTCACAACTGTACAAGAGAGAAGCACAAAATCACTTATAAAGGCAACCCATCATAATAACAGAGTTTCTTCTTTACCAGAAGAAACTCTAAAAGCCAGGAGGGCATGGAATGATATATTTCAAACCCTAAAAAAATAACTACAAAAAGTTATATATATCCAGTAAAGTTATCCTTCAGATGTGATTCAGAAACAAAGAACTGGAGTCATAATCATAAGCTAAAGGAATTAATGACCACTAAACCAGCACTACAGAAGATACTTAGAGGAATCCTACACACAGAAGAAGCAAACTAAACTAAACACAATCATGAGAACATAGGAAAGAATAAGCCTCACTAGAAGAGTAAATAAGCAAATGATAATCAGGAGAGAATCAAAGAGTACTAATTCAGGAAACCCTCAAACTCCTAAGCTGCATAATGGAGAAAGAGGATAACCTAGTTTATTCAAAACATCCAGAAGAAAAACAGCAGAATGACAGGAGTTAGTACACAACTTTCAATAATAACCCTGAATGAAAGTGATCTTACCTCTCCAATTAAAAGATGCAGACTGGCTGACTGAATTGAAAAACCAGACCTAATACTTTGCTGCCTAGAAGAAACTTGCCTCACAGGCAAAGACATCCAAAGACTACACAATTGCAAGTGGAAGAATGGGGAATGACATTCTAGGTAAATGGGATCCAAAAGCAAGCAGAGTGCTGCACCCACATCCAACAGACTCCAAGGTAAAAATCAGCCGGAAGAGACAAAGGTCACTACATGCTGACATAGGGAACAACCCATCAGGAAAATGTAATGATTGTAAATATAAATACACTGAAGTTAAGAGCACCTGATTTCATAAAACAAATACTAAAGGACATAACAGGAAAGATAGGCCCCCAAACAATAGCAGTGGGTGACTTCAATTTCCCACTCTCACAACAATAGATCATCTAGACAAAAAAATCAACAAAGAAATATAAGAGCTAAGTCGCACTCTGGATCAGACTACTCCATCCACCAGCTGTAGAATACACATGTTTTACATCAGCACATGGAATATTTTCTAAAATATATCATAGTTTAGGCCACAAAGCAAGTTTCAACAAAGACAAAGAATTGAAATAATACCTTGCATCTTTACCAGACTATAATGGAATGAAACTAAAAACCAACAACAAGAGAAGCTAAAGAAATTGCCCCAAAATGTGAGAATTGAACAAAAAAATTTTGAATAAAGAATGAGTCACTGAAAAAAAATCACTTACTCTAGGAATTAAGTGAAAATAGAATCACAACAAGCCATAACTCATGGGAAACAGATAAAGCAGCGCTAGGGGAAGTTTATATCTGTGAATTCCTAATTAGAAACAGAGACACTCAAACAACTATGTAATGATGTACTCAGAGTCTTAGGGAAATAAGTGCAAGCCAGACCCAAAGTCAGTGGAAACAAATAAATAGAGCAGAAATAAATGGAAGAACCTAAAAAACAGCATAGAGGATCAATGAAACAAGCATCGGGTTCTCTGGAAAAATAAACAAAATTGACAGATGCTTAGCCAAACTAACCAAAAGAAGACACAAACAAAATTAGAGACTCTGAAGAGTATATTACAAAAGATATCAATGAAATCCATAGGATCATTAAGTACCTTGAAAAGTTATAGCCAACAAATTGGAAAATCCAGAAGAAATGAACAAATTACCACAAACATATAGATTTCCCAAATTGACCCAAGAGGATATAAAAAAATAAATTGCCTAATAACAAGCAATGAGATAGAAAGAGTAACAAAGTCTGCCAACAAAGAAAAAGTCCAGGACCAGCAGACACACTGCTGAACTTCACTAGACCTTAAAGAAGAACCCACACTGATGCTCCCCAACTCTTCCACAGAGAATGGGAAGATGTGCCTCCTAACTCATTCGAGGAAGCCGGTGTCCCCTGCTACCAAACCCAACAATGATACTACACACCAATGTCCTTGTTGAACAGATGCAAAAACCACCAACAGAACACGAGTAAATCAAATTCAACACCATCTACGATCAGACACATGACCTAGATGGCATGGTTCCCTGGAAGCAAGGATGGTTCAGTGTGCATCCGTACACAGCACACAAGTAGAATCAAGGATGAAACGGCCCGATGACCTCAACAGATGCAGAGAAGCGTTGATAAGGTCGACATTCCCCCATGATAAAAGCCCTGAGTGAACCAGGTGCAGAAGGATCATACCTCAACATCAGGAAGACTACGTATGAGAAAACCAAAGTCAGCATCATCCTGAACGGGGACAACGAAGACATCTCCTCTAAAATAAGAACAAGAGAAGGCTGTCCACTCTCGTCACTATTATTCAATGTAGTGCTTGACATTTTAGCCAGAGAAAGAAATGAAGCAAGAGGAAGAAGTAAAAGGAACATCAACAGGAAAGGAGGAAGTCAAATGGCCCCTGCTTACAGGTGACACACGTTCTATGCTTGGAAGACGCCACAGATTCAACCACGAGGCCAACTCAGCAAAGTTTCAGGAATGTCTCACTGCTGCAGTGCCCACAGATCCAACATCCCCATCAGAACGCCACGGATGCTCGTCACAGAACCAGAAAGATCGTCCTAAAGTTCAGACGGAAGCACCAAAACCCAAGTAGCCAAAGCCTTCCTGAGCAAGAGGAGCGGTGCTGGGGGTCCCAGGACACCTGGTTTCAGAACACGCTGCAGAGCCACAGTGACAAACCAGAAAGGCAGTGCAGTGAGAGCAGCCGTATAGACCAGGAGCGGAGGGGCCAGACACCACCCACACCCGACAGCCCGCCGAGCCTCAACCAAGGAGCCGAGCACATGTGGCAGGAAGGGTGGGCTCCTCACTGAAGGGTGCTGGAAAACTGGACACCCGCCAGAGAAGATCAGAGCCAGACCCATCCGTCATCCTGAGCAAGATCAATTAAAAATGGACCAAAAGCCTTGGCACGAGACTGACAGCCTGGGCCTACTAGCGGGCAGCAGGGAAGACAGCTCAAGTTGCACAGCAACCATTTCCTGAACGGGGCGCCAGTGGCTCCCGGGGGGGAAAGCAGGAACTGACTGGGGATCTCATCCGGCTAACAACCTCCTGCTGAGCACGGGCTCATCACCAGGGCGAGACAGGCTGCGGAACAGGAGAGCTTGGCTGCTCTCTGACAGGACAGACACCCAGACAATGAAAAGAACTCCAAAGCCTGGGGCCTGGGGCGGGGAGTGAGCAGAGGGAAACAGACGTTATTACCTCATGTGTACATGACTGCATGACCCATGGGGCTCCACAACAGGTACCATCGAAAAGGGGGAACTACCCCACGTAAGTACGGTCCGTCAGGATGCATAAATGCATTCCACTGTCATGTGCGACTGATTAGAACAAATAAAAAATTAAGAAATAGAGAACACGTCATCCCATCAAGACAGGGGCAAACGATACACTTCTCCAGAGACGCACCAATGGCCCATAAAAATAGGAAAAGGTGCTGAACATCGTTCGCCATCAGGGAAATGCAAATCCAACCTCACTGAGACTCCGTCTCACCCAAGTCAGAACGTTGTCCTCGGCAAAACGGAACTACACTGGCAAGGATGTGGGGCAAGGATGCCTGGTCGCTGCTGGAGGGGCTGCTGGCCAGCACAGACCCTGTGAGCAGCAGGAGGGTGCCCCTCCATGAGCTGGTCAGGGCCCCGGGCAGTCCAGCCACACTGCTCCTGGTGCAGACTGCAGGAGTGAGGCCAGCCAGCGCAGGTGGCCCCAGGCTCACAGCCGCCCCGTGCACACAGCCAGCTGGCGCCGCCGGGTGCCCATCAGCAGAGGAATCATACAGAAAGCTCTGAGGGTTTGTAGGAGGGAGTGTTAGTCAGCCGAAAGGAACAAGCCATGTCGCTTGCAAGCAAACGGAGGGAACAGAAGGTCACTGCGTTAAGTGAAATAAGCCGGACACAGAAGAGAGTCACGCACCTTCTCTCACGAGCGTGAGCAGCAAGAGCCGCAAGCAGGCCCTGAGGGCAGAAGGGGCCGCGGGCAGTGAGCGTCAGCAGGGTATCCCTTATGGCAGTGAGCCCATCATGCCCGCCAAGCGGCGCCCTTCATGTCCCTGGGTCGCCACATGGCAAGAGGCACCTGTACTGTGAGAACGCCCCAGGCCCTCAGTGCCTGTTGGACGCGGAAACACTCTGTGCAGGGGGCCCCCGCCCCGCGGGGCGGACACCTGCCCCTCCCATCAGCCAGGCCCCAGGCCTCCCTGCCGGCCTGGGTGACCCGCCAGCTGGACGCTGGCCCTGGGCCCTGACGTGACGCCCCACCCCCTGCTTTGCTGTGCATTTTCTGTTTTGCTCGAAGGACTTTTGAGGTCATTTAAAATCACTCTTATGTCACCTTGATGTGTTTGGTTCTTTAAAATGTCCAAATAAAGCTCTTTTCTGTTTACTTCTTGCCTTCTTTCTTTCCTTTCATATACTTTTTCTTAAACATTGTTTTTTTGTTTGGTTTTTGTTTGAAAAAAACACACAAGAAGAAACCACTGGAGGAAAGGCCTCTCCGACATGGGTCGACTGAGCGGACGGCAGAGGACAGCTGGTGGTGGCTGCCCCTGGAGGCCCCTCTGTCACCAAAGGTCTAGAAGGGTTCATCCAGACCTTGCAGGCGGGATTCCGCCACCGCCAGGCTGCGGACGTCACACCAGGATTCTCAGCGCTGGCACTGCCGGCTCTGCCACCAGCCTCGTGAATGACGGGAGCTTGGCGCGAGGCCTCGAGTGCAGGGGAGCAGGGACAGCGGCTTGCAGGGCACTGGGCTCCTGGCCAACAGGCCTACAAAGTAGAGGGAGAGACGCTGGCCGCAGCGAGAGCGGCCCCACCGTCAGCGGACAGCAGAGGGATTGAGGCGGCGGCACCTGTCACCAGGGACCCGAGCTGCCTTCTTGATGCACCACCCAGCATCAGGGGCTGAGCTCTCCACCAGGACCCTGATGCCAGCATCCCGGGAGCATTCAGGTCACCATGGCAATGCCGGGCCTCCAGGAGCCCACTCCTCTGGGTGGCATTGATGCTCGGCGTCTGGAAACCCAGGAGCCAGCTCCCTGCAGAAGCCAGGGGCCTGTGCTGCACTACGTGAGGCCCGGAGGGAGGCGTTCCTCCTGCTCAGAGCTCCCGTCCCCTGGCAAGCTCACGGCCAGGCGTGGCAGTGGACATCTGACCAGAGGCGGGCTGAGGAGGCCAATCTCCAGTGCAGGCCAGCGGAGGCTGGGGCGTAGCTCAGAGGGAGAGCACCTGGGCCCAGAGAAGAAGACCAAGACTGGAGTAGGCGGGTCTCCTGTCTAAGGGCGGCTTGAGCTGTCCATCGTGCTGGACCCACCACAGAGGAAGGTGCCCTAGCGGCGATCCCCCTGGAAGAGCAGACTGATTGGCTTGCACTCTGGTTCCAACGCCAGCAGGGTGTCAGAGGGACCGCAGGCCCGTGGAAGAGACCGCAGACCCTGGACAGCCACAGGGGCACGCGCCCCGGAGGCTCCGCCCACTGTCCCAGACCACTCCCCTGGCGTTGGCCTGGGGGAGGCCGTCCTAAGTGAGCATGGTCAGGGTGACAAGGACATGGAGGCGGAGACTCGTGGCACCTCCACCCGCCCGCAGGCTGCCCCCGGGGTTCTGCTCCGTCCGGGGCGCCTGCTAGCACCGCTTTCATCCCAGCACCAGCGCCTTGAAACACACAGAGCGAAGGCCAGCCTGCGCCGCTCGGGGCCTGCCTCCAAGCTCTCAGGGACTCCGCACACGCTGCTGCCTGGCCGTTTCAGCTCGGGTGGGAGGTGACGGGGCTGCGAGAGGCTCCGCCGGAGCAGGGCATCAGCCCCCTGGAATGGACTCCGGGTGGTGGCCGGCAGGTGGTGCGGCCGGAGTGCCCCGGGGCCTCTGTCCCGGGTGGGTGGGGCTCTCTCTCCCCCTTGTTGCCCTGTCCCGAGCTGCTCTCCTCCGCCACCTGGATGTTGACCTCCTTGGGTCCAGGCCATGGAGTCAGCAGGCCCTGGTCTCTCCTGCCCTCACCTGCCCTCACCTGCTGTGCCACGCCGCCTGGGCTGCTCCTCTCCCTCTGCCCTGGCAGTATGGGCTGGGTGCCCACAGGCCCTTCCACTGCACGGCCTTTCTTCTGAATGTCTGCTTTCATGTATGTGAGTTGCCTTTTATTATTTTTTGAGTAAGGAATGATCAAAAACAAGTAAATATGTACATTCATAGAAATAAAGTGGAATGTCAAAATTCCCACCATCTGAAAATCTGCTTTTTCAAATAACTCCCTGCATGGAGGAGGCCACGTGTCGGTGGATTCTGAATATCAGTGGCAGTCCCACTGCAGGTTTGCGCTGCCCAAGGCTGCTCCCCTGCCACTCCTGCGGAGCTGGCAGGACTTGCACTCGGAGCTGGCTGAGATCAGTCAGCAGCCCCGCAGCCGACCTGCTGCTCCTGTGCCTGGTTCCAGTGGGTCTGTGGGTTGGAGGGTCATGGTCTGCCCACCTCCACGGCCACACCCTCAGCCATCAACCTGGGCTACTTCCAAGTGCAAGCAATGTCGCGCTCTGACCACAGAGGCAGCCCACTGTACACTGTGGAGCAAGCGTGTGCACACGCACGGCCACGCCAGGTGCAGGGGCACCCCAGGGCAAACGCAACCCCCAACTCAGACGACCATGAGAACAAGACCAGGCAGCAGGCGTCCCCACCAGGCGCATGTGAGGCCATGGCCTGGGGAACTCGCAGCTGGGGCACTTCACCAGGATGACCCCCAAACGCCGACGGCCATACTTCTCTGAGTTTCAGGGGAGCCTCACCCTCTCGTTTTTAAACAATTTTACTTTTTCTAAGTAAAATTAAAGACAGGATTCCAACTTTAATGTCAGAATGCAAAAGCCAGATCCGTCCCTGGAAGGGCATTCTGAGTCCCTTGGACCGGCGGCTGTTGAGAACACACCGCTGCATTTTGATCTCCCCGGGCAAGCGCCGGGTCACCGTCACCGCAGCGTGCACAAAGGCCAGGCTCCGCGGCGCTCTGCTGCTGGCGCCCACGCTAACAAACACACGTGCATCCACCGTTCACTTCCACCTAACCAACTGAACACCAGTGAGGCTGAACTGTGAGGCGGGTTCCAGCACTGCAGAAATAACTCGTCTGAATACTTGTATCAGAGGGTGGTCCCGGCATATTGGATATTTGGGGACCCCAGGAAAGAGCAATTGAATTCTGTTGCCCTGAGATTTCTGGCATGTTCCTATGGGTGTTAAGGTTGCTGGCTGCTTGCTCCCTGTTCAAAAGGCACAAATTCAGAAAGGAAGAGGCTGTGTGGAGAGTGGTGGTCCAGCTGCAGACATCCCCAGGTCCTTGCCCACAACTGGAACAAGCAGAGCAGGGCAGGGCAGGCATCGGCAGCCTGACGCTGAGAGCACACCAAGGCCGAGCCCCAGCTGGCCACCGCTCAGCCACACAGGGAGAACACCCCCAGCACCTCCAGGGCTGAGTTCACGCTCGCTCCACGAGACCAGGCAGGACGGTACTCCTGGCCCTGCGTCCTTGCATGAACGTTACCTCCAGTCTCTCATGGGCAGGAGAGCAGGGTCTGAGGTCTCCCCAGCTCCCCGAGGACCCTGTCCACTGCCCTGGCCGCACAGCCACCTTTGTAGAAGGCACTCAGGTGTGTGACCCCAGGCCTGCTCCCAGGGCCTGTCAGCAGCGGGTGGCCCACAGCACGCACCTGCCGCCAGGCCAGCTGCCAGCACTCCACCCACTGCCTGCCACCCACCCTGCTGCCACCTGCAGGGACCACGGGGTGAAGGACGAAGACCCCACCCCTCCACCCACCCTCTCCTTCCGTCTCTGGCTGATTACAAATGCGGTTTTGCATGTAGGGGGAAGTTTGAAAGACACGTACTTTAAAAATCAGTCCACTTTGACAGCAGTGTTCAGCAAGCCTGCAGCCCTGGGACAGCCACCGGGCAGACGTGGGATCCCAACCTGAGCTATCCATGCTGGCCCTGACCCCTCCCACCCGAGGACCTTTGGGCCCTTCTCTGTTTCCCTCCACGTGGGCCTCAGGGCGCACCCAGCAGCAGCCCAGTGGTGACACTGGAAGAGAAGAGGGCCCCCTCCAGGGGAAGGGGAGGGACCGGCCCCTGCTCCGGGGGCACCTGGAGGGAGCACACCTCAGGGGAGGGAAGTTTCCTCAGAAAAAGCGGTTTTCAGGCAACTGGGAAAGGACAGAGCCAGCGCATGGACACAGGTAGTCAGCCGGCAGAGCCACCGTTGAGGGGCACAAGGTGCTGTGGGCCACTTCCCAGGGCAGGGCAGGGAGCGGGCAGAGGAGCGGGGAAGGCCACACGGGTCAGCCGAGGGGGGCGCCAAGGGCCCTGTCCTGCTGCTCCCAGAGTCTGTCCAGTCTCCACACCTCGGCGACTTTCTCCCGAACCTACACAGGTAATGGGGAATCCCACTGTGTGTCCCTAAGAGGACCCTGTCCTTCTGGAAGCATCTCAGCCTGTCTCCAGGCCTCCCCGGGTGAACTGGATGTGTCCAAGTCCTCCGCCCAGTGAGGACAATACACAGCACGAGGAGCCCACCAGCTCCCTCCTGCTGAAGTCCTCGCTGGGGTAGGAGCCAGGTCGGGAGGCTGCAGCTAAGGCGCTCTGGGGCCGCCCTCTCCTGACCGCAGGGGCTCCAGGCCCACATGTGTCTGCGTAAATGCAAGTGAACTAGCGACCCCCTTGGGGGGGTCCAGGGGGCCCTGGCAGCAGCTGCACCTGCCGGCCCCCCTGAAGGTGACCTGCTGGCGCTGCGCACTCCCCTGGGCGGGTCCAGGCCAGCTGCAGCTCAGGGTCTGACCAGTCTTCACCACCAGACAGGAGAAAACTGCCAGCCAGGGAAACAGGAGACATGCCCTTTTCCAGATGGAGAGCTTCCCAAAAGAGGAAAGGAGAACAGAAGAAGGATGAGAGGCAGGGAGGAGGGGAAAGGGAAGGGGGTAGGGGGAGGGGGGGAAGGGGGAGGAAGAGGGGGAGGGGGAGGGGAGGGAGGCCTCCAGAGTCTGAACTAAAATATTCTTGTGAAAAACAGTTGTGTACTTTTGAGAAATTAAGTATAATCATATTACATAGAAAAGTGAATGAATATATTCACCAAAGGGAAATATATTTACTGTGAGAGATCTGCTCAGGATAACAGGAAAACTGGGTTTTTCTTCACTGCAGTTAAGTAACAGTTCACTTGGGCATATCGATCTGTCCACTGGTTCCAGGTGGGTTCCTGACGTCCCCCTGGCCAGGTTTTATCATGCAGCCTGCTGGTGGAGCGCAGTCCCTCCCCGGGAGAACAATTCAGAATCTCACACGCTGCAGGGTCCTTGCAGCCTCCTCTGTAGCAGATGCACCTTTCAAGGAGACTCCATGTTCCTGAGGGGCAAGAGGGTCCATCTATCCTCTCTCCATGAAGAGAGCCCTCCCAGGAGCTGATGGTCCCAGCACCACATGCAAACCTCAGGCACTGGCTGCTGTGGAGAAGGGCCACTCCACGTCCACCTCGGGCTGAGCCAGGCCTGGCGGATGGGCTGGTGGCCCACTGGCGGGCAGTACTCTGGCCCAGGAGGGCCTATCTCCTGCTGAACCTGAACACGGGGTGGTGCTGTGGGCCCTGCAGGGGCTGGGAGTGATCCTGGGCCCCAAGGGGAGCAGGAGGTGCCCAGGGGTGCCCAGATCATTCCCTTGTTCAGAGCTGTGCGAGGGGAAGATGACTGAGGAACTTGCTCCCTCCTGCACACTCTCTGGTCTGGGCACCACTAACAGGAGCAAGTGCCATGGAGGAAGGTTCCCTTGTTAGTTGAAGCATGTGACCCCCAAAAAGAAGCGACTGAATCCTCAGGAGGGTTCATACCGAGAGCAACTGCCTGTGGTCCTGACCGTCTCCAACCTGGCTGAGTCTCCAGGGCTATTTCTGTGCTTTGGAGACAGCAGCTCACCGCAGGCTCTCGGCAGCCTTGATGTGCCCTGCAGGTTCACACCCCTTTTGTGGTGGTTATTCCAGCAGTGTCCTTCCAGAAAGGACTTTCCTGACCTCGAGGAAACTGGAGAGGTGGGTCCTCTGGTGAAGAAGTTGGGAGACCAGACAAGGGGCGCTGCTAACTCTTCCTCAGCCAAGCCAGAGCTCCGGACGGAAGCCGCTCTCCTCATGTCCTCGTTAGTCATGGTGCCAGCCCCTCCAGAGTGAGGTGGCTCCTGCCAGCCCTGGGCAGCTGCTGTCCAGCCTCAGGTGGAAATCTCGCGCTGCGCGACGATCTGCCCAAGGTCCACGTGGCATCCCCTGTGAGCCTGGCCACGGCCTTTCACGGGGAGTGCCACCCAACCCTCAGACCCCAGCAGTCACAAGGACACAGACCAGACGGCTGTGGCCATGGCGTGTCTGTGCTGGGGCTAACATGTCCCGCCAGTCAGGTCTGTGGACCTGGGCTGCCTTTCCTTGCCCAGACCCCCAAGGCATCCCCTTCAGGAGGTCTGGACTCCAGGTGGCAGTTGGCTTAGCACTGGCTCCTAAACTGGTGGGCTCACACATTAAAAAAAATTCCCCAGTCGGGCACAGTAGCACACACCTGTAATTCCAGCGGGTTGGGAGGCTGAGGCAGGAGGATTGCGAGTCCAAAGCCAGCCTCAGCAATGGTGAGGTGCTAAGCAACTGAGACCCTGTCTCTAAATAAAATACAAAATAGGGCTGGGTGTGGCTCAGTGGCTGAGTGCCCCTGAGTTCGATTCCCAGTACCAAAAGATAGCTGAAGCCACAGAATAAAACCAACGCTGGCTCCGATGTGGGACCAGCCTCGCCAGCACTGCGTGTGCAGGCAGGTGAGCAGAGGTCACTCTGGGCAGGCGCGTGGATCCTCTGCTACTCAGCAGGTGAGGCCACGGCCTTCAGAGCCTTCGGGACCTACGACTGGACATACAGCCATGCCTGGACGCCCAGAAGCCTCCTCTAGTCTGCATACAGAGTGCCAGCCGGCTCCTGCTCAGAGATTCAGGTCCAAAGTGAAGAAAATCGCACAATTTTGTTTAAATGGAATCTAGCAGGCAGTAAGTTGCCCATTCTGCACTAATATGGAGTGATTATGCTGCCAGGTGACTGGTCCTCTAGGTGTGTGCTTTAAATGACTATCTGCCACTGCCCAAGGGATCTTCCTACGTAAACGCAACTCTTACTTGTAAAGTAAAACTCACCAGTTCTCATCAATTGGACCTAACTGCGGATGCTGGTGTCATTCCAAGGGACAGATCATCTGAATGACCGGTCAGTCTGTAAAGCCCGACACGCACAGGAGCACCGGTCCTCCCCACCCAGCCCACGGGGGCTTCACGCAAGGCCTGGCCATGTGGCCCACGCGCCCCTAATTCCTTGCTCCTAGAGCACAAGCACTGCTCTGAAAGCTCTCCCCTCGTGGACACGTGGCCTTCGCGGCTTCTTGGAGAAGGTTGGGACCAGCTCCCTTCTGCAGACTGTGGAGTAGGCGCGCACCAGCGCCCTCCCCCGACCCAGTCCTGCTTCCTCCTTCTCAGGAGCCAGTCCTGGAACCTGGACAGGCCTACGGGCCAGTGGTGCTGTGAGGAGCCCAGGGTGGGACCTTCGGGTGCCGCACTCAGCACCACCTGCGGGCTGCAGCAGGGCGGCTCCTGCCCATCCGCAGGCGCACCAGGACCTCGGGCCTGTGAGCGATCCCTGTGAAGAAAGGCAGGGCTGCCGTTGTAGGACGGTGCCGTCCACCCCTGCACCACTGAAGCCATCATGGGGAGGGCGCCCTGGCAGCTGAGGACACTGAGCTTGGGCGTTTGCTCGGCAACGTCACTGGGAGCGGCCATCGAGGAGGCTCTGCATGCACCAGCCCTATTTTGAAGTGTTTTCTGTGTTTGCATTCTTGATACTCATGTCTGACTCTCTTAAAAAGAAAAAGAAATACCTTCAGAGTTGGACTGAGCAAATGCCACCATGTGGAGCTGGGAGGTCAGAACCCAAGGACGCACCTGGGGCAGGGACCTGCTGCAGGGCCTGCGGAGTCTGGTTAGGGCCAGGCCCCGGGCCTCCTGTTGCTCTGGCGACCACGGCCGAGAGGCAGGAGGGGTCCTCTGGCCACAGCACACCTGCAGGACCCGGCACACCTCCTCACCCTGCCCCTGCCTCCCACCTTTCCAAGTCCATGCTCCTGAATCCGAGGCTCCGGAACCCATGGTTATGGGAGTCCCCACCTGGAGCTCCACCGCGGGGCCGGAGGGGATGGGTCCTGACCGCGTCTCTGGTGCAGCATGTCCGCACTTCACGTGTCTCACACCTCTGCCCGAGAGCCATGCTGTGGGCACCAGGCCTGCGTGGGGCAGGCCAGGCAGTGGCAGGCTCAGCCTCCTGACGCTGCAGCGCGGCACGTTTAAGAGCAGACAAACCTTCCGGGCACTGCAAAGAAGCACAGGGTTCATCCGAGGACACGGTCCTGGGTTTCGTTCTCAGCTCTCTTGGCAAGGAGACTTGGGATCCCCCTCGCTCACCACGTCAAGCTGCTGGCAGCTGGCGCCGGGCTGCTTGTCCTCCTGTCAGTTTCAGGCTCAGCCTCCCCAGTCTCTCCATGGTCGCTCCTGTTCCCAAGCGCAGCGGGTGATCTCAGCCCACATCCCAGAGCTGAAGAAGCAGGGAATGCGCCAAGCCCTCCTCCTGCCAGCTCGCGCCTCTGCAGTGGGCCCTGCGGACATCACCCTTCACACCCTAAGTCAGAGCAGCCGTGAGAAAGCCAGCAGGGAACAAAGTGGGTTGTGCTCCTCTTCGGAAAGTGCCCAGGTGAGCCAGCACTTGGCACTGAGCCACCCATGGCAGGTGAGCAGGGGCTTTGGGCTTGCACCCCACCCCCTCCAGGGCAGCCCCATCCTCAGCAAACGCCACCAGGGAAGCAGGGACAGAGCTGCAGCCAGGGTGACCTGCCCCAGAGCAGCATTCTCAGCCCGACTGAAGCAGAAGAGCAAGAGCCACGGAGGCAGCCCCACGGAGGAGGAAGAGGACGAGCCAGTACCTGCGAGGCCCTGCGGATGTCTCCGCACAGAAGCCGCAGAGCCAGCCCAGAAGCACGTCCCCCCAGCGTCTGCCTTCGAAGGACAGGACGTGTGCCTTCCACGGAGGCACTGGCTTCCCTCCAGAGAACCGAGGCCTTGGCCGAGTTCCAGCTGAGTGTGACCCGCAGGCGTGACAGCCCTGCCAGAGCACTTGACTCTGGGAGCTCCGCTGGCCTGGGAGGGGTTGACCGGGAGCCAGGGCGGTCAGTAGGCAGGGTCTCAGCAACGGTGAGCAGGCCCCTCCTGAGCTCGGCCTCCCAGCCCAGGCCTGCAGACGGGGGTGTGAAGCAGCTCAGGCTTTCCCCACCTCTAACCTCAAGCAGGGGCCTTGGGGGTCGAGGCCACAGGTAGGATGGCCTGCGACGCTCCTGCTGTCAGCCCCAGGTTATAAACCACCGGCATTTCCCTTGGGTACACCGAGGCCTCTCCTGGGCTGAGCGACTCTATCAGGATGGAAATCCACTCCAGTGCACTGCCGCCCAGGATCGGTTGGCTCCATAGCAGCCCACTGTCCGCCTGCTCCTCTAGGAGACTCCAAGAAGAACGCGCATGCAGGACGCGTGTGCACAGCGGCCACTAGGACCCAAATCCCGCTCGCCAGGCATCACAGCCAAGCTGGGCGCTGGGAGTCCACACCCACCGAAGGCCGCCCCCATGGAAAAGCTCACTGCAGACGAGCCACAGGTGCCCGGCCACCACCCACTTCAAAGCGCACACGGTCCCCGTGACTCCTCTGTTGCTCAGAAAGAGTGCTCAGTGGCATTTGACATCACTCCCCAGCAGCAAGTGCAGATCAAAACCCCGGCTGGGGCTTCAGAAGGACGGGTTGACCTCCACACTGCTGGTGGGAGTGCAAGCTGAGTGCCGTGGAAATGGGGCTCTCCAGCAGTGAGTCGGTCCTGAAGGGGTGCCGGAAGTCCCCGGCCACTGCAGCATCTCACAGCTGCCAACACACGGAGTCACCAACGTCTGCTAACGGGTGAGAGGACGAAGGAAAGGGCCCAGACAGGCAGTGGAGCCCTGCTCAGCCATGGGAAGGACAGACAAGAGGACACGACGTGAAGGGAGACGGGTGGGCAGGCACTGTGCCCAGCCACGCTGGACACCGGAGCTCGGAGGAGCCCTGAACAGGCACTGGGCTCCAGGCTTGCAAGAGCCGTGAGCCCTGGAGACCGGCCGCACAGGGCGCAATCAGAGGGCGGCTCCCGTGCTCAGCTCTCCCCAGGACACGTGGATGGTGGGAGAGTGGTGGTGGCAGAGGGGCACACGTGTGTCCAGCCAGTCAAAATGCAGATGCCGAGCATGCGGAATGTCTGCACACCATGTATACTACGGTAACACTCCAGAACTTCCATTTGCTCATGGAAAAGAAATTTTTCAGACACAGAATCATTTAGGCACCTGGGATTGTCTCTCCTTCCCCTGGTCATCACTGGCCCACCTGCAGACGCACCAGTCCACTGACTGAGGCCTGCCTGAGCTTCACTGGGTGAGCTGCTCAGCACTGGGCGGCTGTAGCCAGGAGGCTGTCTTAAAACTCCTGCTCTGTCCAGAGAGGGAAGCGCTTACTCCTGTCAAAAGCCATCTTCCAGAACCAGCCAGGGAGGCATCCTCTGTGCCACAGAGCTGGCCGCACACTGCCCTCCCACGCAGGAGCCAGGGCACCCCAGCCCCAAGACCTGTCACACAGCCATGCTGGGCCCTAGACATCTGCCGACAGCTGTCCATAAATCCCTGCTGCGCTTGTGCATGCCAAAGGCACCAGGCTGGCCCCAGGGATTCCACACAGCCCCACCTGCACCACAACCCCCGGTGCTGCTGCTCGAGACCCAGTGACCAGGCTGTGGGCGGGCACGCTCAGGGCCCAGGGCCGAGGCATCCAGAGTGCTGTGGCCTGGGCCCTCTGGGCCATTCCAATGACCTCACTCTACTTCATGAAATGGAGACAGGCTTGGGAGAGGTGCAGCCCAAGACCCTCTCCAGAGAGGCCTTCGTGCCCCTGGCGCCCCAGCCACGATGCCTGTGTGCCATCTGGGAGCCAAGACTCCATGTCACTGCGCACTCTGAGAGGTTCACGGCTTGGGCTGCGATCTCCACGTGGTCAGCGTGGCCTTCTGTTGTGTTCACCCCTGGTTACGTGTGCAGAGCCCCTTCCTTGAGGCTGAACCAGGCCTCGGAGCCTGCGGCACCACAGTGCTGAGAGGGAGAACAGCAGCAGCCTTGCTTCCTCAGGGCTATTCATTACCTGGCAGCGTGGCTGTCACTTCCCAGTGTGGACAGGTCACTGTAGAATGGGAGGCTAAGTCTCAGGACGCAGGGGGGGCTTGCTGCACCACCGATGCCTCCTCCGACCTTCACACCATGAAGCGCTCTCCCAGGTGGACTTCAGGTGACTGCCTTCATCCCCTCCTCAACCTTCCCACCATGAAGCGCTCTCCCAGGTGGACTTCAGGTGACTGTCTCCATTCCCTCCTCAACCTTCACACCATGAAGCGCTCTCCCAGGTGGACTTCAGGTGACTGTCTCCATTCCCTCCTCCGACCTTCACACCATGAAGCGCTCTCCCAGGTGGACTTCAGGTGACTGTCTCCATTCCCTCCTCCGACCTTCCCACCATGAAGCGCTCTCCCAGGAGGACTTCAGGACACTGTCTCCATTCCCTCCTCCGACCTTCCCACCATGAAGCGCTCTCCCAGGTGGACTTCAGGTGACTGTCTCCATTCCCTCCTCCGACCTTCCCACCATGAAGCGTTCTCCCAGGAGGACTTCAGGACACTGTCTCCATTCCCTCCTCCGACCTTCCCACCATGAAGCGCTCTCCCAGGTGGACTTCAGGTGACTGTCTCCATTCCCTCCTCCGACCTTCCCACCATGAAGCGCTCTCCCAGGAGGACTTCAGGACACTGTCTCCATTCCTTCCTCCGACCTTCACACCATGAAGCGCTCTCCCAGGTGGACTTCAGGTGACTGTCTCCATTCCCTCTTCCGACCTTCCCACCATGAAGCGCTCTCCCAGGTGGACTTCAGGTGACTGTCTCCATTCCCTCCTCCGACCTTCCCACCATGAAGCGCTCTCCCAGGAGGACTTCAGGACACTGTCTCCATTCCTTCCTCCGACCTTCACACCATGAAGCGCTCTCCCAGGTGGACTTCAGGTGACTGTCTCCATTCCCTCCTCCGACCTTCCCACCATGAAGCGCTCTCCCAGGAGGACTTCAGGACACTGTCTCCATTCCCTCCTCCGACCTTCACACCATGAAGCGCTCTCCCAGGTGGACTTCAGGTGACTGTCTCCATTCTCTCCTCCGACCTTCCCACCATGAAGCGCTCTCCCAGGTGGACTTCAGGTGACTGTCTCCATTCCCTCCTCCGACCTTCCCACCATGAAGCGTTCTCCCAGGAGGACTTCAGGACACTGTCTCCATTCCCTCCTCCGACCTTCCCACCATGAAGCGCTCTCCCAGGTGGACTTCAGGTGACTGCCTCAATCACCTTCATCTGACCTTCACACCAGGACGCGCTATCCCAGGTGGACTTCAGGTGACTGCCTCTGCGGCTGCCTCACCTCTTCCTCTCACCCCTGGGGCCTCTGAGCAGTCCCGGCATGGGTGCAGCACACTCTGTCCTGCTGAGCAGATGTTGCCAGCACCCCAGAGTCTGCCATGCAGGCAGCCCTCTGCAGGGCTCTCTCTGGTGCGGGCTCCACCTCATTGAGGAGTTAACGCAGCAGCCTCATGGTCCCCGAGGCTGGGAGATCCTCGCGCAGCCCAGCGAGGACAGCAGCTGTGAGTTCTGGGGCTAGTACCATGGAACCCTAAACCTGGGATCTGAGACCCTCAGATCTGAGACCCTGACTGCTTGGAGCCAGTTTCTTCATCTCTAATGAGGGGCTCTTGAAGACCGTCTCCTGGCAGCCTTGGTGCCTAGGCAGAGTGCAAACGGTTCAGCAGGGGGAGGCACCGGATCTGAGCTGCCAGTCTCCCAGGACCAGTGGGTCCTGAAGGTGCTTGCTGCCACACGAGCTCAGCACCTCAGGGTTGCCGAGACTTTCTGTAATGCAAGGGTTTTCCATGACTCGGCTTTGCTGGGATTTTTCCTGGAATGGTTCCTGGGCTTGCTCTCCTTGGCCGGATCAGCATTTCTTTCAGTATTCATGCCCCTTCTCTCTAGAGGACGTCCTGAGGCTCTGTGGTGGACCCTGAGCAGACATCCCTTTTCTGCCCCAGTGGCTCCATCACCAGGACCCCTTATCCCCAGACCTGGCAACCCAAGCTTTACAGCCCACAGCACAAAGAAATGCTCACACACGAGGGGGTGTGACCCATGAGGATGACCAAGGAGCTGTCACAGGTTTCCTGACCCTGTCCCCTCACCCTGCCAATGGCTGGCAGGGGTCCTGGAAATGACTGGTGCTGGTCACCCAGCAGACGGCAGCTGGGTGCTCCCTGGCTTGTGCTGGACCTGCCCCAGGACCCACCTCCAGAGGCTCCTGAAGTACAGCATGCACACGCAGTCACTGTCCTTACATCTAGCTGGGCTGTCCACCTGCACACTGGGCAAGAAGCTCGGGAAATGAACAAATCCAGAAATCCAGGAAGTTTCAGTCTCCGTCAGAAGGGACCATGAAGAGCTGTCCTCCTGAAGTGAACAGCTCTCCAAAGAGAGCTCCGTGTGGGCAGGACATAGGAAGCCCACCTGGACCCTGTGTTGTCACTGTGTCCACATCCCTGGAGGCTGGGCAGGGCGCCAGCAGGACCCCACATGCCTGTCCTCCTGGGACTGCATTCTGCTCACTCCTGTGTGGGATTCTGTGTAGAAACCATGCTGCAAAGCTTAACTCCACCTCTGCGAAGGCTCCTGCTGCGTCTAGGACAATCCCCACTCCCAGGTCATCCTCCTGCCATAGCCGGGCCCCTGCGTCACTGGCCCGACCTGGGTTTCCTGCTGCTGTCCGCACCTTGAGCTCCCATCCGTGAACACAAGCTCAGTCTACCTCCCACAGCCTGCAGCCCCGTCTGTGCAGGGGCAGGGGCTGCCCTGCCACCCCTCCGCGGGCCCACTCGGAACTGCAGAAGGACCCACAGGCCAGGTGAGAGCCTCTGCCCCAGCTGGAGGCACCTCAGGGCGCACTATGCTGATGTCACAGGGCCCTGGCCGACCTGCCTGGTCCCTGAGCTTCATCTCAGAGGCACAGGCCTGCAGACCCAGGCAGATGCACAGCGTCGAAACACACACAGCACCAGGACTGCTGATGAGATCTGACCATTCAGCACCCGCCCGGCCCACCAGGGCAGATGCCAGTCCAGGTGCCAAGGGCACAGAGAAAGCTCTGGTTCTTCTGTGCTTGCTGGGGACGGGGTGCAGGAAGACACAACACAGAGCAAGGCAGGAATCTGCCCCCCTGGCATCACCGATGCAGCTGTGGAGGATGAAGCAGCTGGTATTGTTCACTTCCAGAGGAAATCCCACCGAGCTGTAGAGCAAGTGGCGTGCTATGCTGAGCACTGGCTTTTATGTGCTGTCACCTATGAGAAACTTGAATCCACTTCCAACACCGGTCTGCTCCATGGAGCCTGTGAGTTCTCATGGCGAGTCTCCTCTCCCTGCCCCTCCTCCTCAGCCGGTCACAGGAAGGGCTAACCGGAGAGCGTGAGGTCAGACGAGAGAGCACAGGTGCACCTCGGCGCTAGCTGCCGACCTTGTGATGAGCAGCACCCTCTGAGCCACTGGCCCGACTGCTGCACCCCAGTTTTCCTAGATAAGCTCTGCAGCACAGGAAAAGCCATGTGCTTCATATGCAGTAAGGATTCTGAATGCAAATTTATGCACATTCAGAAGTAATTATCTAACTTTAAATGAATTATCTTCAGAATCTCAAAGATTATGTAAAAAATAGATTCTACTGTCACATATATCTAAAAAGAACAAATAAAAATTTAAAAAAGATTGGGTAAATATGAAAGATTTGTGCTATTTCTTCATATGTTCACACTGCTTATCAATGTCTGAATATCTGGTTGCTTTGGGCGAGTGAGACAGTTGATCTCAAGGAAGCTTCCTGCTTACTTAACATAGAAAGCCCAGGGGCAGGACAGCAGGAGTAGCCGTCCACCTCTGAGGCAGGGATGCCTGCCGATCATCAGCCCTTCTGAGCCTCCCAGTACCCCTGCTGGAGGAAACAAGCCGCCCCCTGGAGGAGTGGCTGGTGTGAATGGTCGCTGCGTGCACCTTGGAGGACTGAGGCCAGCTCCAGGCCCCCTGCAGCCTGTGACGCCGGTGTCTCAGATGCTGGTGACAGCTGAGTGAACGATAACACAGGCCAACTGAGAACGGCTGCAGAAATGACCAAATGCTGCACTCGGCCCCCCAGGATCGCCACCGACAGGAATGGCAGCTCACTCTCCTTCCATGGTCATGAAGTTTTCCCAACTGCTAACAGAAGTCCTGATTCCCAGAGGCACTCTGCAGGAACTCACAGCACCAGGAGCTCCGACAGAGCGGACTCCAAAACCACCGGCCAGGACTCCAGGAGCTGGAAGCCAGGTGTAGCAGGGCAAGAGCTTGGGTCACCTTTCAGTGTTTCTGTCTTCAAAGGATCTCTTCAAGACGAGCTGACGGCGGTGTTTTCTAAAACAATCAGCCCCAGAGGAGGGCCTGAGTACAGCCTGCTCCTGCCCTAACAGTCTGGTAAGAGCGGCACATTGCAGTCAGCTTCACAACTTGCCAGATGTCCAAAGTCCGTGAGGAGGAAGGACGCGGCCACCCAGAGGCTGGTGCAGAGGCCGTGTCTGGGGGCCTGAGAGCACTGTGAGCCTGCCCAGCTGTGAGCCCGAGGCCAGCGAATGCCTGGCCACATTCCCGGCTGTTCTGGCAAATATTCTCAGGAGGGTGTGGAGGAGCAGGGGCTCAGGTGCTTGAGGGCAGGAGGAAGGTGTTGCTGCCCCTCCCCTGGGGCTCCCTGCCACCAGCCCCACCTTGCCCCTGACATCCTGACAAAGCCATGGCCTCTATCCTTCTGTGTCCATCACCTTAAGGACACCCAGAAAGGGAGGACCCAGCGTCCTTGTCATGGAAGACACCAATGCCCAGGACACCACCATGGGGAGAGTTCTACAGATGGCTCCTCAGACCCTGTGCTGTCCCCCTGAGGGACTCTGTGATTCCTGAGTCCACTGCAGCCACAGCCCCTACCACACACAGAGAGGAGTCTTATCTAGAGATTGGACTTGGCTGAGAAGCCCATGTGGTGTCCACACGTCCTGCAGCCCATGCTGGGTATGATCCAGACGAGGCCTACCAGCCGTGCCAGACTGCCCACGTGCTCACAGGACACGCAGCATACATCACGTGCAGATAGCCGTGAAACCCGAGATGAGCCTGGAAACATGCAGCAGTCCATCCACGTCTCCATGGAAACAGGCAAGTTGGGAGGGGCCACAGGCCATCAGAGGACGAGGATTAAGCCTGGGCAGAAGGCACAGAGGCACTTGGAAGTGGTTTCTTCCTTTTTGCCCAGAATTACAGCCTTATGCTCACTGTTCATCCAGAGGTCCTGGGTTTTGCCACACACTTGACCCCCAGGCCTAGGCTGAAGATAAACACCCCTTACCACCTGCAAGCTCCTTTGGTGGCTGGGAAAGCAGAAAGCAACTGTTTCTGAGCATACAGTCAAACGCCGAGATGCCTCGACCTGCAGCTGCTGAGAGCTCCAGGCAGCTGGAGGCCCTTTGTCCACCCCACGCAGCTCCCACCGACTTTCTCCACTGGGAATCTCGGCCGCAGCAAACCAGTACAGCTGCCACCCTTGGTGAGCCATGGCTCAGGAGCAAAAACTCCTCCACACCACTGAGGTCTGTCCACAGGTCCAGGGTGAGGAGGCTGGACCTCAACCTGCCTTCCCCCCGTCAGCCTTCAGCTGATTCACTGGGCATCCTCCACCTGGAAAGCCCCCAGGTTATTCCTCATCTTGGACACAAATACCAGAGAACACAAGCAAGTGCCTTCCTGGAATGGTCAGTGTGGCGTCCACTTGGCAGGGACATGGTCCCTAGACATTTGGTCAAATACCAGTCTGGATGTTGCTACGAAGATATTTTTAAAGATGAGATCAGCATTTAAACCACAGACGTAGAGCAGACAGAGGGCCTCCACATAGGAGGGCCTCCTCCAGTCAGCTAAGGACTGGAGAGACCACAAGGCCTCGAGGAGGGCATCCTCAAATGGACCCGCGTCGTCGGTTTTCCCCGGGGCTCCTGCCTTGGCCTCCTCCCTGTGGATCGTACTTGCATTTCCACAAGCATGTTGGACGACCCCCCAGCAGGGTCTGTCCTCTGCTCCACTGTAAGTGGCTGATCCCACACCAAGCTGGTCCCAAGGCCCCACACCCACACTGCAGTTCCCTGTGAGTCCCTCCAGCTGGAGCTGGTGCCTGCCCTCAGGAGGAGGGCCCCTTCACAGCCTCAGGCTCCACCAGGAGCTCGGATCCCACTACATCTCCTCCTTAGGCTGCTGCAGTGCACGCTTGATCTCATGTGAACCAGGATCACAGGGTTCAAACCAGGCTCCAGCCTCCAAGGCCTTGGAGGGGCAGCAGGTCCCTCTGAGGGCAGGGACAGAGCTGACCATGTGTCCCTTCCTCCTGCAGGGAGCCCTATCCGAGACTCTTGCTGGCCCTTGAAGGCTCCAGAGTCCCCACAGGCTGGGCAGGCCACCTCCCATGAGATCACCAAGCATGTGTATCCACAGATGGGCCACAGGATGTGTGGTGAGGAGGGACAGAGATGCCAGGCCCAGGTGGAGAGCTGGGAAAGAATCTTAGGGGTGGCAGCAGAGCCTCGCCATGCACAGGCCCCCTGACCAGCCTGTGCATGGGCTGGCCAGGCAGAGTGGGCCGAGGAGAGTCCGTCCCCAGAACGGGGCAGCGTGCAGGGTGGGGCTCATCTCTCGTGGAGCTGATGAAGGAGAAGAGAGGCTCAGGAGCATGCTGGACACTGGGTGGGGTCAGACTCACACTCCTGTACTGCAGTGTCCACTGTCCCCACTGAACAACAAGAAACACCACGCATGGCAGAAGTGGTGGACAGAATGGACACCAGGGGCTAAGCAGGGCATGGCCCTGGACAGGCATGCTGCATGTCACACAAAGGGGCAGGGACCAGGAAAGAGGGGCAGAGCAAAGCCCAGACAGGGAGGGCAGGTGGGAATGGGCTCTCTGGAGAGCTTGTCCTGACACTGCTAGCTGAGGGTCCTCCCAAGAGTTGTTTCCACAAGCACTGCCCACGGTCAGCACAGGCTCTCCATCTGAAGCGGAAAGAATAAACTGGGGACATTCCCCACAGGTGGCACAACAGCACTCCAAACCTCTGGTGAAACCAGGTCTGTGGCCTCTGTGGCCTCTGCAGGCCACAGGAGGAAGGTCTGGCCTGGGTGCGGATGAAGCACACGCTCTGGGTCCTTCGTGGATTTCTCACCTTGTCGTATTGTGAAGAATCAGGCCGTGGCTGCATGGAGAGAAGAACTGTCTGCCTCCACTGCCACCTTGAAGCAAGCCCTGTGTGCCCTGTGCCTCGGAGGCCTGTGAGCCGCTGGCCTCCTCCCGGTTCACTGCTCACACGTGTGGCCAGAGCTTGCTCTGGAAGTTCACTGTCCCAGCAGGGTTAGACTGGCCCTTGCAGAACTTCAGAAAGTGACGTTTGCAAGACCGGAACAGAGGGCTGGCTCCCCACAGAGGAGTGCCACCACCCCCATTTCTGGGCCTGCAGGTGATTATGGACTCTGAGCATCCCCTCTGGTGGACGGTGCTAGCTGTCTTTGAGGGGCAGAGAATGGTAAACAGCAGGACCTTGGATCTGAGTTCAATAGACAGTCTGGAATCCAAAAAGGAAAGCAGACTTCTAAAGTGCCTGGCTTCTGGAAGAGCATCTGTGGAATGGACCAAATTTTAACTGAAATCATAGAAATTATGAAAGATGATTTTCACATAAAATCTGCATTAACAAGATCCCCTCAATGAGGTGAGAATTATTCTCCCTACTTAGAGGATCTGTTAAAAAAAAAAAAAGTAAGATTGTAACTACGTCAAAGTTAAAAACTAGAAATAAAACCAGCTTCTGCCTTGGAGTCAGCAGATGCTCACCGCATCCCATGCCTGGTCAGCTCTGCAGAAGCTCAGTCAGCAAGTGGCCAGGCCCACCTGCCTCTCTGGGACAGGTCACTTCTTCCCAGCACTCAGTTTCCATACAGACATTCCACAGGCACCCACATGTCCCCGCCTGGCAGCTGGACAGATGGGCAGCTGGCTGGCAAAGAGGAAAGGGTCCCAGAGGGCCAGACCTTGCCAGTCAGGGATCCTCAGAGGCAGCTGGTGGTGCACTACCCATTCTGGGCATGAACCCGGCTGTCCTCCCTCCTAAGCATCCTGTGGCAGCCAAGCCCTTGCAGCTACGTGGTGGGCAGCAGCACAGGGGCTGCTACAGGGGATGACACTGCCGGTCATCTTAGCCCCAGTCCACCCAGCAGCCAGGGCTGATCAAGGCCTGACTCACCCCGGTGTAAACAAATCGGCATGGCCGCAGGCTGCAGGGACACACAAATGCCCTCCATGCCCCTGTCTTAGCCTTTCACCTGCTCAGCGAGCAGCTCCTAGACATGGCCCTCACACACTCTCCTCTTCCTCCCAAGAAGCAGAGTTGGCCCCTGGCCTGGAAATCAGTGCAGACTTGCAGTAGCTCAGCACCCTTGCAAAACACCTACTTCCAGCCCAAATTCTGTGCAAAGACCCTGGTGCTCCAGGCCACCCTGCCAGGAGGGAGATGCCCCATCACAGAAATGTCATTGGGAGCCTGAGGTGAATAGGAGAAGCCCCGGGCAGGGGGATGAAGCACGCTTGAGGCCCAAGCCATCCCCCAGCCTGGGCAAGGCAGCCCCACGAGCAGCCTGCGTGTCTCCCTCCTGGGAAAAAAATGCTGACGAGTGCCCACAGGGAAAGAAGTCACTGTCCTTAGGCAAAGACACATGGGGCAGGTGGGCACCCTGTGGCAGGAAGGCAGGCGATGGCTTGCAGCTCTGGATGGGCCACGGCGGCCATCCTAGAACTGGTGCTGAGGGGAGACAGGAGGGGAGGGAGCCAGGGACCCCTCTGCCTCTGCCCTGGAGGCCCTCAGGGCTGCAGAGTGTCCAGGCCACCTGTGGGGTGATCTGTGGGCCTCGCCACTCCAGAGGCACCAAAGCTGAGGCCAGGCGACTCCTTGGTCAGCTGCTGCCTGCAGGTCTGCAGCATCGCTGCTTGGCTCCTAGGAGGGGGAAGGAAACCAATAGCCCACAGAGGGGACAGGAGCAGCTTCGCTGGCTCAGAGGTGCTGCGTGAGCTGGCTCCTCCCAGACCTCCCCACAGAGGCGGCAGAGGCGGCTGCGTGGCTGTGAAGCCCCCAAGTGCCAGAGAGCCTGGGAGAGAAGCAAGGGTACTGCGCAGGGGCAAGGGGGACGAGCAGCCCCGTGGGCAGTTCAGCTGCAGAGGCAGCTAGCGCAGGAGCTGGGCAAACACTCAGCTCTGATCTGGGGAGGTGCCAGGGTGTGGGCAGCAGAGGTCAAGGCACCGGTGCACACATGGGGGAGACTAGGGACAGCCGGTGTCTGGTGACATGGAAACAGAGCAGAGGGAGATGGGAAGGAGCAGGGCTCTGGGCTGGTGTGCAGGCAGAACACAGGAGGGTGAGGGGAAGTGGCTGCCCTGGGTTCAGGGTCCACTCGCTGTAGGCTGCCACCGTGCAGTGTCTAGGGTGGAGGAGGCCTTGACCATCTGGGGACACGTCAGCTGGGGCTGGCTTTGGCAGTCAATGCAACTGGGGTGACATTTGGAGAAATGGGACCAAATAAAAGAGCCACAGGAGAGATGACAGAAGACATGTAAGAAAACACTGCAAACACCCACGTCTAGGGAAAAAAGAGGCAGCAGAGCTGCACTTGGTGACGAACAGCTGAAGGAAACACCTGGGGTCAGAATCCCGGCCATACCTGCAGGAGCCACGGGGTGAGACAAGTGACAGGAGAGGCCAGGCAGAGCCCAGGCTGCACCCACACAGGACAGTCACTTGGCAAGAACCGCTGGACAGTGGCCAAGGGTGGAGGGCCTAGAGCATGTGGTGAGGCCGTGAGCAGTCCGGCTGGGCACGCAGAGACCCAGCAGTTACAGCCGGAGACAACAGGTGCCCAGAGGAAGCCAGGTGTGGGGCGCCCAGGAGGAGGCTTGGTCGCCATGGAGAATGCTGGAAACCAATGTTTAAGAAGCTTGACTTCCTTCAGGTTCCAGTGAACCTTCAGGAAATGCAGATGTTGCTTTATTTCACAACCACAGAAGATATGCCCACCACATGCAGAGCCCAGCAGGGCAGGGAGCCCTCGCAGCCACACAGCCCTGTGGCTTGCCAGCCCACAAGTGCAGCCTCAGCCCCTAGGTGCGTGAGGCACCTGGTGGAGAAACAACTCATGGCTGCAGAGCAGCCTCCTTGCTCAGAGGGGCCAGGTCTGGACTCAAGACGTGCTCTCATCCACACAAGCCATGAGAGGCCCTTGCCCAGTCAACCAGCAGGTCCCAACATTGGCCAGGTGTGGGAAGCCAGGGGAAAGGCCACCACTCAGTTTACTTACACACTCGCATGCATACACCGTAGGCATCAGGACTCAAAGTGTTCGACCATGAGTTGGGTAGTCAACACCCACTCGAAGTTATAAAAATGAAGATAACTTCAACATTCCCCATGGTACCTGGCTTTTCCTAAAATCAAGCAAGGAAGAATTAGAGATAGAGAGTGGCAGCTGCTCTCCCTGCCTCTCCAAAGGGGCTGAGCTCCTACAGACCAGTAACTGTCATTTGACAAATGTGGAAGTCCACCCTTTACCCTGGTCAGCAGAAGGCATGGCCATGGGAAGGTGATCCCCACCTGTGCTGGAGGAGGGCCTCCCCCAGCATCCCCTAGGTGAGGACCCATGATCCCCACCTGTGCTGGAGGAGGGCCTCCCCCAGCATCCCCTAGGTGAGGGCCTGAGGTGATCCCCACTTGTCCTAGAGAACATTGTCACCAAGGGTTCCTTGTGTAAGGTCCCATGTGGAAAAGCCTTTCAAAATTTAGCCTACCCCTATCCAAAAGTGGCTTTTTTCAAGAAACGGAATGTCTGGCTAACGCAGAGAGTACTAACTAATCACGTTTCTTCTTGGCTTAATCAACAGTAAACTCAGAGTCAAATCTCTTAACTAAGCAGCTTGAAATTGTCAATACAGATCTCCCTTTATGATGAATTCTGACATACTTTAGCATTTCAATACGACTTATTATAAATCTACCAGCCTCTTTTTAAAAGAAGTCCCATAAAAACATCTTAATAACTGGAGGAAGTGAGGAAGTACTGCTTTGATCCACCCACCTCACCTTAAGCAGCTGGGACACAGCCTGTCTTGAATCCCTCCCTGCCCGGGAGAGCTCAGTCGCTGTGGGGGCTTGCGGGCCCGTGTTTTCTCCTACAGGGTGTTTCTGACTGCAAGACATTTGGGGAAGGGAGCAGGAGCAACACCTCTGGCTCTGGTCCTGGCCACCGCAGTCTTCTCCAGGAGACAGGTGACCCCGGGGGGGACAGAACTGCGCCTGCGGAGCCGCGGTGTGGGGCCCTGCTCCTGCCAAAGCCTGGCTTTTTGGCAAGCTGCTCCGCGGCAGGTGCTGCTCCTCCGGAGCGTAATTGCCCGTGAGTGTGCCATTAGCCGAGTGCCAGGGCTCCCTGGGTGTGGGCACAACCCGCCCTCGGCTGGCACTGCAGATTTGCTGCCTCCTTTGGTGGGCTCAGACGACAAGGCCACCCCTCTAAAGTGACTTTTTAAAATACAGAAAATGCATAAATGTGAGGACCAAGAAGGATAAAAGAAGGAGGAGAAAAAAAGATCAAAACTTTTTTTTACAAAAAGTCAGAGAAAACAGTTCAGATGAGGAACATACACAATTCCTACATGATTTTCAACCTACTTGTTGAGCTTTGGCTTCGAAAGCACCATCCTGGACAGAGGGCGAAGGCTACACCCACACACCTGGGCAGGGGCACCCTGAGTCTTAGGAGAGGAGATGGAGCTTCTACTCCTTCCTGCCCTTTGTTCCTCCTCCAATCCAATCTACAGGCCAGTGGGCCTCTTGCTGCCTCCTGAGAAGGCTCAAGTGGCCAGAGAGCAGTCTCCTAATGGCCTTGGCCTCCATCCTCTGCCACAGAGAGCGGAGTGCTTCCTGACAATTCCCTGCCTCTGACTCTGGGGACAGCGTGGCCTTGGTCTTCAGCCTTATAAAGTCCCTAGGTCAGTGGATGCTCTGCTCATACGAGAGACTCCGTCAGTCATGAACAAATAGAATGACTAAAAAAGAAGAAACACGTCATGGTGATTTTCAGTGGAAAGATTTAACTCATTATGAATCAGAAATTTAGTGACAAACGAGCAACGGTTATTTCTGAGCTGTCACTCTGTGAGCATCTGTAGTAGCTGGCATGGGCCAGCACTCAGCACCAGTTGTAACCCAATGGTTGTGTTGCGTTATTCTTGTCGTTATTTTTATTTCAGAAACTAGAAGACATTAAGAAATGCCACTGGTCCAAGCTTAATTATTTGAATTGTTAAAAAAGCATGGAATAAGAAGTTAGTGTAAATTTAATTAGCTTTTTAATCACCACCAGGATAGAGCCTTGTTTTAAGTTTTAACATGGCCAACACAGCTCCAGCCTGTGTGTGGCTGCAGAGGACTTCATCATGTAGGAGTATCAAGTTACTGATGGCGTCTCATTTTCAAAAATATTCGAGATCCAGATATTCAGGATTGCAGGCGATACATTCGTTCCTTAAAATAATTTTTATGCAGTTACTTTCCAGTATAAAAAATAAACTGAACAACTCCTCAGACGAAAAACAGGACTGACTTCACACAAGTTTGCCACTTGGGGACGTGGAGGGCAACACTGAGACATTAGTGTCTGCGGCTTGTGACAGGAACTGAGGGAACCCTTCGGGTCCAGGGCACTGGGCTGAGTGGACATGCTGCTCAGCACCCTCTGATGAGGAACAACCTGTCTGGCACCAGGACAGATTTCCGTGCCTGACGCATTCGCAGTAAAGTAGACCCACGGTGCCACGAGGGCAAGCACAGGGCCCTAGAGGCTACAGCAGTACCTGAGCACACTATCTGCTTCTTAGAACACATCCACTACAAGCCCCAGAGTGGCCCCAGGAGGAAGGACAGGCCCTGGAGAAAGAGAGGACACCCATAGGAGAGAGGATGCAGTGCCACTCAGGATAAGGGACTTTAGTGAGCACAAGCTCCGCACCATGTGGAAGAGAGAGATGCAAGGAGCTCCAACAGAGCTCCTTTCCTGTCAACAGGCTCCTGCCCAGACAGAAAAAGAACCTTCCCAGAGAGCCAGCAGTCCACACTCCAGCCTAGGGCTCCTGCAGGGCACTCACCAGGGCTCTGAGCCAGGCTCCCAGGAATGCACATCCCAGCCACTCTCCAGCCTAGGACTCCTGCAGGGCACTCACCAGGGCTCTGAGCCAGGCTCCCAGGAATGCACATCCCAGCCACTCTCCAGCCTAGGACTCCTGCAGGGCACTCACCAGCACTCTGAGCCAGGCTCCCAGGAATGCACATCCCAGTCCACACTCCAGCCTAGGACTCCTGCAGGGCACTCACCAGGGCTCTGAGACAGGCTCCCAGGAATGCACATCCCACTCCACACTCCAGCCTAGGGCTCCTGCAGGGCACTCACCAGGGCTCTGAGACAGGCTCCCAGGAATGCACATCCCAGCCACTCTCCAGCCTAGGACTCCTGCAGGACACTCACCAGCACTCTGAGCCAGGCTCCCAGGAATGCACATCCCAGTCCACACTCCAGCCTAGGACTCCTGCAGGGCACTCACCAGCACTCTGAGCCAGGCTCCCAGGAATGCACATCCCAGTCCACACTCCAGCCTAGGACTCCTGCAGGGCACTCACCAGCACTCTGAGCCAGGCTCCCAGGAATGCACATCCCAGTCCACACTCCAGCCTAGGACTCCTGCAGGGCACTCACCAGGGCTCTGAGACAGGCTCCCAGGAATGCACATCCCAGCCACTCTCCAGCCCAGGACTCCTGCAGGGCACTCACCTGCACTCTGAGCCAGGCTCCCCCAAATGCACCTTCTAGTCCATACTCCCAGCTGAGGTTTCACTATTCATTGTGAGACCATGGTAGCAATCTCTGCTTAGATCCCAATGAGGAAAGAGTTCCACAGACTTGTTGTGCTGTTTTAATGCTGCTCGTTCTCCTATGCCATGTGCCACTATTGCCTTTAACCTCTACAACATCTTCGGATTTTGGAATAAAGATTCCTGATGTACTTGATTCCAGTCAAAGCTCTTTCTCTGAGAAATCCCCCCAGGCCCTCAGCCCTGAACGAAGCTGATGCCCAGCCCTGCCCTTGCTGTCCTTCCCGTCTCACGGCTCTTCCCATCAGCCTTGCACTGCTGCTCTTGATGCCTGTGGCTCACCTCCTGACTGGATGAGGACCTTGCTGCATGCATGAATCCAGGACCAGTCACCTGGGCCTCCAGACCGAGCAGTTCCTGCACACAGCTCATGGCCAGGGACATTCCAGGTACTGGAGCTTCTGCTGTGGGGGAGCCAGCTACATGAGGGACACCATGAACCGCAGAGAGGCAGTTCAGGGGCCCAAGGATAGCCTGCCTCCCATCTGTTTCTCAGTAGGTGGTAATTAGGTGCTGCTCACCTAATTTTAAAGTGTTTTGGAAAATAGTTTCAACAGAATTATCCAGAAGTAATTAAAGCACTACTACATTAAAAAAAAGATACATACACACAGTCAAATAGTGCTTAAAAGAATGAAAAGTCATAGAGAATTTATTTGCAAAACACACATAAGAACTGGTATTTGAAGTATATGAAGAGCTTACAAAACTCAACAATACAACCAATCAAGCAAACAATTTAAAAATAGGCAACAGATGGGAGTAGAACCCTCTCCAGAGAAGACATGCAGATGACAGGAGCATGTGAAACCTGTTGCACGCAGCACAGGGGGGTTTGGGGCAGGGAAACAACTCCACGGGGCACTGAAATGTGGGTAAGGTCAGCACCCATTCTTTAGGTGCAGAACGTGAGATGCTTCGGTTAATAACAAAGTACGGATACCGCCTCAACAATGGTACAAGGTATCCACGTGAGATGCTCAGTTAATAACAAAGCACGGATACCGCCTCAACAATGGTACAAGGTATCCACGTGAGATGCTCAGTTAATAACAAAGCACAGATACCGCCTCAACAATGGTACAAGGTATCCACGTGAGATGCTCAGTTAATAACAAAGCACAGATACCGCCTCAACAATGGTACAAGGTATCCACGTGCGATGCTCCGTTAATAACAAAGCACTGATACCGCCTCAACAATGGTACAAGGTATCCACGTGAGATGCTCAGTTAATAACAAAGTACGGATACCGCCTCAACAATGGTACAAGGTATCCACGTGCGATGCTCCGTTAATAACAAAGTACGGATACCGCCTCAACAATGGTACAAGGTATCCACGTGCGATGCTTCGGTTAATAACAAAGTACGGATACCGCCTCAACAATGGTACAAGGTATCCACGTGAGATGCTCAGTTAATAACAAAGCACAGATACCGCCTCAACAATGGTACAAGGTATCCACGTGAGATGCTCAGTTAATAACAAAGTACGGATACCGCCTCAACAATGGTACAAGGTATCCACGTGAGATGCTCAGTTAATAACAAAGCAGAGATACCGCCTCAACAATGGTACAAGGTATCCACGTGAGATGCTCAGTTAATAACAAAGTACGGATACCGCCTCAACAATGGTACAAGGTATCCACGTGCGATGCTCAGTTAATAACAAAGCACAGATACCTCCTCAACAATGGCACAAGGTATCCACGTGCGATGCTCAGTTAATAACAAAGCACGGATACCGCCTCAACAATGGTACAAGGTATCCACGTGCGATGCTCAGTTAATAACAAAGCACGGATACCGCCTCAACAATGGTACAAGGTATCCACATGTGATGCTCAGTTAATAACAAAGCACGGATACCGCCTCAACAATGGCACAAGGTATCCACGTGCGATGCTCAGTTAATAACAAAGCACGGATACCGCCTCAACAATGGTACAAGGTATCCACATGTGATGCTCAGTTAATAACAAAGCACAGATACTGCCTCAACAATGGTACAAGGTATCCACGTGAGATGCTTCGGTTAATAACAAAGCACGGATACCGCCTCAACAATGGCACAAGGTATCCACGTGCGATGCTCAGTTAATAACAAAGCACGGATACCGCCTCAAGAATGGTACAAGGTATCCACGTGAGATGCTTCGGTTAATAACAAAGCACGGATACCGCCTCAACAATGGCACAAGGTATCCACGTGCGATGCTCAGTTAATAACAAAGCACGGATACCGCCTCAAGAATGGTACAAGGTATCCACGTGAGATGCTCAGTTAATAACAAAGCACAGATACCGCCTCAACAATGGTACAAGGTATCCACATGTGATGCTCAGTTAATAACAAAGCACAGATACCGCCTCAACAATGGTACAAGGTATCCACGTGAGATGCTCAGTTAATAACAAAGTACGGATACCGCCTCAACAATGGTACAAGGTATCCACGTGCGATGCTCAGTTAATAACAAAGCACAGATACCGCCTCAACAATGGTACAAGGTATCTACGTTGGTTCTCACACTAAAGCAAGGTGTTGATAACAGGGAGAGCTGGATATGGAGAGAACAGCTATGTGGAAACTACTTCCTGCTCACTAGAGAACTAAATGGATCTTAGTCTGTTAATCTAAAAAATAGTGCTAGCTACTGTTCTTTTTATTAAAAATATTCTAGATGAATAAATATTCTGAAATGCAGCAAAGTCCTCTGGTGGGCCCATGTGTGTAAGGAGTTGGGACGGGAGGAACAGATCACTCCTTCTAAAGTTAGGGGAAATGGGAGAGTAGATACCCACACACAGCCCCTGTGCTCCTGGACACATGGACCTGAGAACAGTCTGTTCCAGCATTTTTCAGCTAGAAGTCCAGAATCTCTGTGGCAATGGGAATCAAGAAATCTCCTTTTCAAGGCCAAGGCTACGCCCTACCATTCTCCCTCTGCTCCTGAAAATCATCAGTGTAGCGTAAGAGCAGTCTTCTGATGTCAGGGGACAGACAGGTGAGAACGGTGGACACTTGAGGTTAAGAGAGTAATTCTACAAAAGGGTGCCCTGTGCCGACCCCTACATGCTTTCTTTGCCAAAGAGTAATTTGCCTGTAGCCCTGCCTGGTCTACATGGACAGAATATGTCACATTCCTCAGTTAACTACCTGTTAGCTGCGAGGAAATACAGGCAGGAAATAATACAGTAAGAGGAACCCAAGTTATTTGAAGGAAGAAGTTTCTGTGACCCTTTTCACAGACCAGATTCTAGAAGATACGGATAATTGCTCCTAACCACAAAACCAGTAAAAATGTTTATGAATTCAATTAGAACCAATCAGCATGGGCTACAGTGACCTAGAGTCCTCATGATGAAGGGGACTTCAAAGCGTGATGTCACCCTAACAGTCAAAAGTCAAAAACGGGGCTGGGTGGGACTCTCTGGAAGCTCCTCTGGGATCACCGGTAGAACTGGAGTGTGGGAGAGGCACCCTGGCCCTCTCCTCTCTGAGAGAACGCACGTCCCTGAGAGTGTCCCGCTCCTTTCTCCACCCCTCCAATACACTCGTTCCTGTTACTCTGGGTAACATGTCTGAAATCCTTCTGACCTGACCTCAATAATGAGGGTTTCAAGAGGGGTCTCCACGCTGTCTCAGTGTCTGGGAAGGTCCAGGACTGTGACATTAAGACTAGCTGTTATTAACTGTCCTGGACAGAGCTGTGTCCCTCCAAATTCACATCTCAAAGGCTAATCTGCGTCCAAAGCTAGGGCAGTCACTGTTTGGAAGATCCCTATGACCTGGTAGGGTGAGGCTGTGCTGTCCAGCACACCCTACCCACCATGCTGTGTCCTTCATGATGCCTGGAGACAGGCGGGTGGATGTGGAGACATGTTTAAGTTGCTCTAAGATGGCGGCTGGTGTTGGGCCAAGAGGTGGCACATAATTAGTGTTAACATGGTGTGATCTCTCATGACCTTTTGCCTGATTGGTTGATGTCTCTTCAGTGCTCATGGTCGACACATGTTCCTCATTCATTATTGATTGGTACTGTGGCGCATGCTCCTATCGTGCTACTTAATCCTAAGCTGATTGGTCGCCTTAGTGTATATAAGACATTCTCTTCACCTGGGAGAAGGACTAAGAACGCACCGATAGGAAGCACCCCTGATAAGCAGCACCTCTGATAGGACGTAGGACACACCTCTAAGAAGAAGCAGCAGACCTCTAAGAAGTAGCACCTCTGAAAGCAAGCGAGCCTCTCTTCCTCTAAAAGCAAGCGAGCCTCTCTTCCTCTATAAACTAGCGAACAAGCAAGCAATCAAGCAAAAAAGCAGCCCAGAAAAAGATAATAGAAGTAGTTCATTCCCAGTCTGCCTCTGATAAATTCCCGTGGGATTGTTGCTGTGGGTGGCAACAGGTGGAGGGGAACAGTGTGACAGGACCCAGCCTGGGCAACACCTCCACAGGCCAGGACCAGGAGGCTCAGGGCAGGCACAGGGCAGCAGCAGTCTGTCTTCCCCAGAGCTGTGAGGGACACTTCCTCTGTGGGAGGCCTCAGGGGTGGTGCTGTGTCCAGCAGCACATGGGGCAGCAGCCCTTGATGGGAGGAAGGACCGCTTTCCACTCCACGCTCAGGAGACCACAGTTCTCGCTGCCTCATGAGTGAAGGCTCAGGAGGTGGGCCTGCGCCTCCCAGTCCGCCCGTGGTTCTCAAGGGAGCCTCTGGGGTAAACGTCCCTTCACTCTCTTGCTCTGGGTATGAACCCTCTTTCCTTTGAAAGAGCCCTGAATGTGTCCCCAGGCTGCTGCCTCTGGTCAGACCCACCCTGCACCCCTTCCACAAACGGCTCTCTGCTGACAACTTAGCCCGCACACACTGGGGCCAGGACGCAGCTCCTTCCCCAGATTCTGGGGCACCTCTGCTGCATGAAGGAGCCTGAACAAGGAAGCTGAGCATCACCGACAGACCTCTGTGACCAGGACACTCAGCTCACCTGGGGCTGCCCTTGTGCAGAGACCGTCCCATAGTGCTGCAAGATCGCGAGGGAGGAGAAGGGTGGCAGGAGGAAGGGCCAAGGGAAGAGGTGCCCACGTGCACAGGGACACATGGCTGGGGACAGCTCTGCGGCTTCCAGTGTGTGGGCAGTGGTCCCTGCCAGCCCCCGTGGCCGGCCTCAGTCAGATCCTCGCCTCCTGCGGACCACGGGCCGGTGTCCCTCTCTGCACCTCCCTGAGTAGGAGTGAGGCAGAGAAGGTCCGCATGTTCGCCACACGCCTGCTCATCTGAAAAGGACCCTTCGGTTGAGCTGGATATTTGGTGGCCACAAGAACAAAATCCCAAGAGAGAACAAAACAAGACAACACAAAAACGGGAGCCATCACATTGGTTTCTAGAGGAGTTCAAGGTTCGGGAAGGACACGGCCTTGCCTTGCAGCATCTCAACCCACGGGACAAGCTCCGTGGCGCCCGAGGCCACAGCAGTCAGCACAGGGGCCACTGGAGCTGAGGCTGCTCCCATGCTGGTGGTCGGAGGCCACAGGCTGTCCAGGGCAGCACCAGGCAGGAAGGCTTGCACAGGCGAGTCCTGGCAGCATGCAGGCGCGGGAGACCCCTCTGCTGCGCTGCTGGGTTTTCTTGGGCAGAACCTCACCTGACTCACCGCAATCCTGAGGAGCACACCAGAGTATGTCCCCAAACCCATGCCCGCATCATCTGATCGTGGCAGAGACAGGGTGGGACTTCCCCTGTCCCTGAGGTTCAACCCCTGGAATCTACTTCCCACCACACCAGATGTGTGCTGAGAGGGGCCTGCAGGCCACTCCCGCAGCATGGCCTCTCCCACCTGGCGTGGCCTCTCACACGTGGCCCTTACAGACTGCGTGCAGAAGCACAGCAGCACTCCGCAGTGTGAGGCCAGGGTCAGGGCTGAACACCACGGTCTGTGGGGTCCAGGGAAGTGGCTGGTGGCACTGGGGGTTCACAGCTGGCTCCCACCGGCAGGTAGGAAGCGCCCTGCCCTGCAGTGCCATGGCAGCTATGGTGTCCCTAGGCAGCAGGAACCTCCAGCTGGTGTATCTCGGGGCTGACAGGAACCGTTGGGTGGTGCAGCAAGACTTCAGCCCACGACGGGGGAGGGGAGAGGGGCTGGTGCACCCTGGACCAGTCGTGGCCCCGAGGTATACCTGAGGAGGGCCACGTCCACGTGCAGCTGTGCTCAGAGGAGGCCTGTGAGAGGGATGGGGCCTCCGGGTTCTGGCCTCATCGGCAACTGGCCTTGATGGGCCCACAGAAGAGCAGACTTGGGAAACGGTGGGAACCGTCAGAGGTGGCACCCAGCTGGAGGGAGCGGTCTGAGGACAGCCCTTGGGGACAGCGTCTCCGCAGACTTCCACTCACTGTCGTGGCTGAGCAGCCTTCCCCTTCCTTCACCCCTTCCTCTGTGCAGCCCTAGCACAGGCCCAGAGCAGCAGAGCTGCAACCATGGACAGGGGCCCCTGAAGGCTCGACCCCTCCTGAGCAGCAGCACCACGGGCGGGAAGGACCCGGCAAAGAGCAGACGTGGGCCACCAACCCAGAGCCAGAGCCAAGAGCCACTCAGCAGCAGCTCCACAGCGGCCACCCGCATCTGCCTCGTGGAGAGGACACCAGGGCAGGGCTGCTGGAAGCACAGACGCCTCTGAGAAGGGGTAGCACACCTATGCACTCCCGGGGCTCTGCTACCTGCCGTCTCGCTGGGGCTGCTGATCCGGAGAGCTTGGTAGCACGGCTACATTGTAACACGGATGGAAAGGGTGGTTGTAACAATTCCCACAAAGGCCTCGGAGCCTGTGATTGTTGAAGAAAAACACTCCTGACCACTTCTTAACCAGGTCAGTTGCAAAACTTCAGAATTCCCTGTAATAAAATTAAGCAAGAAACTTGGGTGCTCGCATTATATCCATTTTTTAAAATACAGTCTTTAGGGTAAATTTAAAGAGGGAAATAGAAATGGACACATTCTGAAGGCTGGAGAGCAAACGACCTCCCACACTTGCTAGGACGGCTACCCTTGGAGAGCTGCTCTGGAGGCTGGGAGGGGCCCCGCTGGAGGCCACCTCAGTCAGCTGCCGACTTCCCCGAGGGCTTCCCCGTAGACCAGGACTTCCCAAACGGGTGGTGCTCAGGGAGGGGACCCCCCATGTGACACACGGAAATGCCCTAATTCTCAAGACAACGCCCTCCTTGGGAATCACTGCAGTGCAGTCTGCGGGGACACCTGAGGGAATCCCGTTTGCAGGCTCACCCGCGGTAGGACTGGACTTTCTCAGCCAGGGCAGCTGCACTGACTGACTCGCTGCTCCCACTCAGGCTTCTACCTGACCAGGGCTGCTGCCCTCACTGTGCAAGCAGCAGAGACTACCCTCTATTCTAAGTAGAGCCCGTCGGTGCTGCTGGAGTGGACACCTCTGAAGAATGACACCTGCTGAGAGAGCCCACGGTGGATAAGGGAGGCAGAGCCACCCTATGCTGCACACCTGTCCCCAGGCATGGGCCCAGGAGCAAGGGCACACCACGCTGCTCCTCCCAGGATGGCAGGGACCAAGGAGACCTTGCAGCAAGACAAACAAATGTGTTCCCAAGAGCATCCTTACATTTGAGGACATCTAAAGAAGACAGCAAGAAACTGAACCTGTTGAGCTGTCATGGGATGTTCACATGGTGACAGATGAAAGGTGGTGATTGTGTAGATGGACAGAGGCACAGGAAGCTTCTTCCCCCAGCAGTCCTGTGCAACGGCAGAAGTGCGGGAGGAAGAGGCTCGGCAGCATGCCGCGGGAGACGGCCCCTGGCGCGCGCCTCGGCCTCTGAAACTGCCTTTAACCGGCATTTACCACACTGCCTTCCCCGGGCACCAATGGTGCTGGGTGCTACAGAGGAGCTCCAGGCCTGGCTTAAACGTTGTGGACAGTCCCAAGGAAGATTCCATCCAGATCTGCATGGCCTCCAGCAGCCAGGCTGCCTCTGAGGCCCAGCTGCACCACCGGACCGAGCATCAGCACAGCAGCGGCGAGAGTCACACGCAGCCAAGACGGCACATGACTATCCACTGGCAACCAGGTCACTGCTGAGTCCAGTAACTGACGTGCCACGCAGCCCTGCCCGCTCCGGGGCATGCTCCTTACTGAGGAGCTCCTTCCCTGGCAAAACACCCAGTGACTAAGAGTTTGCATTTCCCTGAGACACACTCACAGAGACCCAATCACCACGTCTGTCCATTTCATTTACACACACATGTTCACGCACACACACACTTGGATTCACACTTTAGGAAGACATACCTGAACTACGCATGTCCCTGAAGCCAGCATGGCACAGGCTGCCCAAATGAGGTGGGCACTCTTCACAAATGCTCGAGGAACGTTAAATTTTAAATTCCAGGACTGCTGAACAGACAGGTGGCGAGGTAACAGAAGGGGAGAAAGAGACAGAGACAGGCGGCAAGAAGGAGGGCTGCGTTTTGTGAAGGGCACGTGATGCCAAGGACACTGGCATCACCCTGGGTCCAGGAGTAGCAGCTTCCCAAGCAGAGCCTGGAAGCCGCCCTCAGCACAGTGCCCGCCCCAGGGCTGCATCTCAGCTGGGCAGCAGTGAAGGAGCCCTTTGCTACGAGAGGAAGGGAGTCACCCCAGAGGCCACAACCACCTGCCAGGAGGGGCGGTGGCAGCATTTGCCAGAGCCCTCGGGTGTTGAGAGCCGGGGCCGTCCTGTCCAGGGAGCAGTTGCAGTGGCCTGGCTTGGCGCACCCACAGCAGTCGGAGCTGGAGACATGCACCCGCGACCATCGCCCTCTGCCTTCCGCTCTGCACAGGGCCAGGGTCTGCTGGAAACCACCCAGTACGTGACCTGCGAGGTGCCTTCTGAAGCAGGGCCTTACCCACTAGCAGCATGGGGTTGACGTCCACCTGCCCTCAGCTGCAGCTAGGAGGTCTACTTGGTCTTGACAAGGCATCCATCGGCACAGGAGTTGGGCCTCAAAGGAGCCTCTGCCCTGCTCCTGGTTCCAGGGCAGCACTGTGGCATGTCTGTCAGCCCATTTGGGTCTTGGAGAGGTGGCACATGGGTTCACTCAGCCCAGCCACAGCCCAGCTCAGAACCTGCATCACAGTCCCCTAAAAGTCAATGTGGTCCCTCAGCACAGATCCATCTGTTGGTCCAAATGCCAGCTGAGAGGAAAAGGGCCTTAAAGGCCAACTTCTCCCCCCACACTGTCTTCTCCATAAACGTAGCAAATTTTTCTAAAAATGATATCTTGGTAAACCAAGTGTAGGGGTACATGCCTATAATCCCACTCAGGAAGCTAAGGCAGGAGGATCACAAGTTTAAGTCCAGCCTGAGCAACTTAGTAAGACCCTTTTTCAAAATAAAAAATAAAAAGGGCTGGGATGTAGCTCAGTGGTAGAGCAGCCCTGGGTTCAATCCCTGCACTGAGAAAACAAACAAAAAAAAACACTCGGGTGGGAGTAGGCGTGGCTCAGCCTCTGTGATGGCTCCAGGGTATGAAGGATGTGACACAGACCAGTCCACCTCAACCCTCGGCAGGGGTATGGCATGGCTCAGTAGGTACTCAGGCCGCCTCTCCCAGAAATGGTTAAAACGAAACTAGAAACAGTGCACGCCCAGGCCGCACGGCCTCACTGACATCCCACAGCCGCTGTGTTGAGCAGGTGAGGAGCCCTGTCTGCATGCGGGCCACCTGCTGGGCGGGCCCAGACTGAGAGCCGCCAGGCACCAGCCGCCCCCACGCTGCTCCCCTCCCTGTTTCCAGCGCAGTTCTGCCCAGAGGCCCACCTCAGTAGTTCTGCCTGGGATCAGGGAAATGCACATCTGGCCCGACTCACTCCACCAGCCTCCAAGAAGTGGGGAGGGCGTGTCCCCAATGCAGGACCCACGTGCTTGCCCCCCAGCCGCCCCGTGGATGCTAAGGGCCAAGTGCTCGCCCCCCGGGCCGGCCCCGGTGGGTGCTAAGGGCCACGAGCTCGCTGCCCCACCGGCCCTGTGGGTGCTAAGCTCAGGAGCTCGCCCCCCGCCGGCCCTGTGGGGACCAGCTTTCCTCCCTGCCACTTCCCTAGACAGTTCCCTGTGAGTCTTCCAGGCTGCATCCAGCAGCAAAGCCCCGCCTGCCCCATGCCAGGCCTCGGATTGTGCATCCCTGCTCTCCTGTGAAACCCACTGATTTTCAGAGCATCGGCTTTAAGACAGCTTGAAGAGAAGGAAGGGGCTAGGGAAAGCCCCTCGGGGACACTCATGGGGCCATGTCTTGGGAGGGGGGGGACAAGGGCTGAGACCCCCGGGCTGCCCACCGGGGCTCTGCTTCCCCTTCCTGTCTCCCTTTCCTCCCTCCCTGTTTCTCGCCTCCCGCCTTCTCCTGTCAGTTCTTGCTCCAGTAGTAGGAAAACCAGTTTAGGACCAAGGGACAGAAGCAGCGCTGACCAGTGGTGACGCTGTGGAACCACCACTCAGCCACCAGCAAAGCCCGATGCGCAGCGGCAAGCGCCAGCAAGGCCCTGGCACTCCAGGCAGGTGCCCAGGCACTCAGGGGACCGGGGCACTTCCCACAGCAGCAAGCACGCTAGCCACAAGATCCAGCACCGCGAGCTTGTTCACCCAGAGGAGCTATGGTGCGTGTTCCCACGGAAACCTGCATGCAGAGGGTGCACGACCATGCACACCAGACCACAGGACGTGGCCCTCCGAGGCGCACTCCATCCAGCAGGAGGACACGGAGGGAAGGAGACGCACACCAAGGGAGGGGAACCACTCCGAGCAGGCAGGGGCCTGTGATTCCAACCAAAGAACCTTCTGGAAAAGGTGGAACTACAGGCACAGTGGGAGCCCAGTGGTCAGCAGGGCCAGGAGGATGGCAGGCAGGGCACAGCGGGCTTTAGGGCAGAGAGGCTGCTCTTGGTGCTGCAGTGGACATGTGCCCAAACCGTGGCCCATCCAGCCCCACGTGGCCCCACGTGGCCGTGGGTGCTCACAAGTTCATCTCTGGTATCAAGTCCACTGCTCTGAGGGGAGGCTGCAGAGGCAGGAGGATGTGAGAAGCCCCTGCACACCTTCTGCTTGGTCTTTCTGTGTGAAAACTTTTAAGACTATCAAACCTTAAGAGAGAGAGTGACCCTCTGTCACTCCAGGAGTCTGCGCCTGCAGGTGAGCAGCCAGGGCTCACCTGTGCTTTCCTCCTGAGGTGCTCCCCCAGCACCCTGTCTGTCCCCCAGTGGCCTGTCCGTCACCCGGCGCCTCGGCTCTCCTGGCCTCGAGGGACTGGCACGTTGCCACAGGCACCCTGGCTCCACAGCCCCTCTCATCAGCCTCTGCTGGCAGCACCTCAGGTTCACTGATGGACCAGAAGCCAAATGGAGGGGACCAAAGGGGGTCCTGCTCAGGCACAGCTCAGTGGCTTGCTGGTCCTCTCAGGCCCACCCACCAGCGCACCTCAGGAGGCAAAGGAGGCTGGTCCTGAACTAGACAGAGGACACTCCAGATAGGACCCAAGGATGGCCATGGTCACACCCCTCACACTGTCCTGAGAGGCCCGGGTCAGAGCCGTCCACCCTGCCTGAGGTCAGCTGCAACATTAAGAGGAAGGGAGACACACCGGCCTTCCACGAAGTCCAGACATCAGGATGTGTCCATCGCTGCTGCCCTCTCTGACTTCAGAAGCTGAGGTCCACCCACTCCAGTGGTGACTGCATAGTGATGGGTGGGAGGCACCGTCCCTCTCCAGCCACACGCTGGCCCTCAGCAGTACCACATGGGTCACAGCCACACACTCAAGTCAAGTCAGGTGGCTTTGGGCACGGCATCCTCGCCTCCCAAGGCACCCCCAGAGGGGGCCCTGCCACTCCCCCTGTAATATCAAGTAACTAGAAAAGGGACCCTGGGATGCTGGGAATGGACCAACTCAGATGGACTAGCCCGTCTTGCCGCTGGGGATTCCTCATCTGCACTGCCCCACGATGACCAAAGAAGGCATCGGGGGATAAACAGCACGGCTGGGGTAACCCCGCAGGACAGAATGAGCCCAGGACCACGTCCCAGCCGTGATCATGGGTCAGGAAGAAGACAGAGCAAGCGCCAGCCGTCTGTCAGGGGCGTGTCTCAGACGGAGGAAGAGCATTTGCAGGTGTGCTCTCCAGAGGCCAGGTTTGCACATCCGGCTCCCAGTCACAAAAGAAGAGCACAGTGCTCCAGCAGGAGGACAAACGGAGGCTCCCGCCCAGGCGGGTGCCTCCGGCCCCCACTGAGTACGACACTGTTAACAAATACGCCCAGGAAGGAGAGCAACTCCAAGTAACTGTTCTCTAAATAGAAATGTTGTGATGCTTTCCTTGACACACTAGTCACATGACAAATGCTAATTTTACTACCAGTTGTTATCTAGAAATAATCATGAATAGGATAAGGACCCAATAATCAGACGCCTGGCATCTGCTGCATCTGCAGTGCCTGAGTCAGAGCTGGAGTCAGACGTCAGGGAGGTGGGGTGTGCAGAGTTGGGGGACACTCTACTCTGGCCTGAAGGGAGTGAGGAGGAGGTGCAGCCGCAGGTCACAGATTCAGAAGCACCCGATCCGGGCTGGGAACACTGTGCAAGCACATGGGGCCCGAGACTCGCCCTTCCTGCCTGCCTCTGCCCTGCCTCTCTCCCCTCGACAGCATCCACACTGGGGAGTGAGGGCCTGCATGGGGTTGTGTCCTCTGTGTCCATGCAGCTGCAGTAGCAGGACAAACAGAGAGGACAAGCTCTCCAGACATGAGACCACTGCAGCGCTCACCCTGTGTTGAGGCGGTGAGGAGTCACATCTGACCCACGCCGGCCAAGGCGGCCAGAGAATCCAGTCTAACTCGCAACGTGCAGACTCCTGGAGGAAAGGAAAGCTATCGGATTAAAGAGCGGTTCGGTAAAAGTGATGCTGTTTTAGAAACAAACACACGTGTGCTTTTGAAGTTAGTGATGCTGAAACTAGAGAGGGGAGCCGAAGTTTATCCAGCAAGCACCATTTACCCACAAAGCTTCAGCTGTAAGGTTCTGTTACTCTCCTGCCAGGGGCCTGGGTATATGTCTGGGGTGGCTTTTCCTATGCACACCGATGGTTCTCTGTTGCCCATTTTTGTTTGACCTCTAAGTAAACCGAAGTGATTCAATATCTAAAAAGCAACACTCATCACTTTAGCACTGAGTAACAGTGGCAAGTTGAGGGCCAGAATCAAACTGGTGAAACGGCTGCCTGCACTCTGGCAAGCATCTGATGGTGCTGTGACCTGAAGCCCTCTCTCCTGTCCTCTGCCTTGAACTACAGGTCCATCCTGGCATGCGTTTCCTCCCTGTTCCCGGGAAGCATTCGTCGGTGTGTGATCTCGCCCAGATGCGTGACACCGGCGAAAGGTGACCCAGGTGACAAAGTACTTGTTGCTAGAGCAGTCTGAGTCACAAAGCTGGGGAAAGTCCCACCAACGTGTCCTGCTTTGTGAACAGATTTAAGGCCACAAAACACTCCGTTTTAACAAAAATCTCTGTGGAGTAACACACCTGAGTTCTGGGGACAAAATCATGAATGAAGTAGTCGACATCCCTGCAAACTCGAAGCCAATGGCAGCTCCCTCCAGACAGGCTCCATCCTCCCAGAGCAGGAAGCTCCCCACGGGACCTGACCACTCCTAACAGGAACTCACAGGACTTGCGACTACCAGATACCCAAGGGACCGGCAGCCCTCTGGCGACATTCGGCTTCATCAGAGGGGGGCTGGGCACACTGTGCACTTTAGAGGTGTGTTTTTGTGAAAAGAAGAACAAAAAGCAAAATGGATCATGCATGTCCACGCAGCATGACAAGAGGATCACACTGAACCTGCCCCTCAGGGTGCCCCAGGCACCATGCACATGGAACCAAGTTCCCCATGGCGGAAGCCCCTCCAAGCTGGTGTGAGCCAGGGGCTGGGCTCCTGGGCTCCTGCCTCACCAAGAGGCAGCCTCCTTCCAAAGCCTCGGCCATTCCCGTGACACACATCGCTGTCTCTCCCTGGAGTGGAGGTCAGCTACATGGTCAGCACTAAATCTGAACCTTCTGCTTTCAGAGGACTCTGGGTTTTAAAGACAAATGCAGGCAGCACCTTATGGCAAACATCTCAGCCCAGCACCTTTTCCCTTCCCTTTTATCCTATTTAATGCAGCTGGCAAGAGGCACAGAACCTTCCACTGCACTAGGCATACAAAGGAAGCCTTCTCGCAGGCTTCTCTCACCGTTGCTTGCATATAAAAACACAATTTTAATAACTGCAGGTCCCCAGATTCACCCATTCCCAAAGGAATACTGAAATCAGCAGCCCGGCAGCTGTGTCCTTGCTGTAAGGAAGCAAGAATCAGCCAGAAGTGTACTTGCATTACAAATTCCTCCAGTATCTGATTATTGGAATGACAGCTAATCGGAGACTGAACTTATCTTCTTGGAATTATAGTGCTGAAGTGAGACTGCTATGCAAGACCGGCTCCCCCTCACCCTCCGCGTCAACTAGCATGCTCCCTGGATTGCAGTAATACTAGTCCCCCACTGCCTCCCCTGTCTATCAAGAGATGAGTATCTTACTTATAAAAGCAGAGCAACCTAGGCTGGGAGAGGGCAAAGAAAAAACATTCTGCAAAGTACCAAGAGGAAAGCATCTGTCGGTCGGATTAACAGCCCAGTGCTAACCAGCTTCTTACTGTCCACCGGGTGCCAGGCACGGTGGAAGTATACCAAGGTACAGAAAGTGAGAAATGAGTCATCCTTGACTTACCGAGGCAAGACTCCTGCTGCACCGTTTGCAGCATCCAAATGCAAAGAGCCAGAGGCTTCTTAGCAGACTGAGCTGTGCACTCAGAGGGAGCTCCAACCTCGCTGCAAGAGGAGGAGGCCGGGACGACCCAGCGTGCGTCCACGGCTCTGGTTAGTCACAGTGTTGGCTAGGCTGCTACAGAGCTCTGCAGAACAAGCACACTGCAGCACCGTGGCAGGCATGGGATGGCGATGCATGTCCCATATATTCAAGCATGATAGAAAACACGGATCTGGAGCTGGCTCCATGTGGAAGAGGGGGCTGCCTGGCACGGAGTAGGAAAGGCAGGCTCTTTGCTCATAGCAGAATTAGCCACGGAGATGGACGCCCTCGTCCGTGCACAGCGTGAGCCCCCAGGACATCAATCGCAGACAGCAGGTGCTCTGTCTCCTGCTTTTCAGAGAAATGCCTATAATCTCATTTCACAAATGATCCTACTTAGACGGAGCCGCCTATTGTGATGATATCATTTGCTCTAGTAGCCATAAATGGGCAACTTCCTAGGAGCGTCACATGCTGACGACAGCGCCTTTCATGGAAGCGAGTGGGCAGGGTGCTCGCAGGCTGTCCACAGGAGCAGCGCCTGCCAATGTCCGAAAAGTCGCAGAGGAGTGAAAAGCCCTCCACTCTAATGGCTCTGCGGGAAGGGGGAGTGAGAACCCATTCTGGCCCTGAGGGACTAGGCTGCTGATGGGGAGCACACTGACCTCTGACACAGCCTTCCCTGCCACTGCTGGACGGGCCCTGGGAGAGCAGCGTGGCAGCGCTTGGTCTGCAAGGGTCTGGACCATGTGCTATTGCTGTTCTTGGGTGTTCTAAGACTCTGCCCTGAAACCTGCACATGTCTTGCACTGCAAGAGGTACAATTTGGGGGCACACTGAGCAGGGCACTCCACGGGAAGAAAAGGGATGCTGTGCCCAACTTCTCACTTCAGCAGAGCAGCTGTCTCCAGACACATGCAGCGCAGCACTGAGCTGGCGTTGACACGCACACACTCTTCAGTTCTGTCGCCGCTACAACAAAAGCTGGCGCTGGAAACCAAGTGCAAGAGGAGGCTTGCCGGGCCACCACGTGCAGAGAGCGCAGGAATCCAGGCGGAGTTTCATGATCAAGGCTGAAATCCTCTCAGCCACTCTGGGGACGCAAACGGCTCCCGTGGAAGACAGCAGACCCCAGAGCGGCTCACTGCAGTGAGGCTGGTGGGCACCCGAGGACACCAGGTTACCAACCGAGTTAGACTGACATGCCCCTGGGGAAGGGGTCTCGAGGGTCCACAGACACTGACAGCGTGGGGAGGCTCTCCTGGCTCCAGCGATCTGCTCCATCCAAACTGCAAGGAACAGCAGAGGTTGCCCCGTCCAGAGCGGACTGAGGGCTGAAATCCATGCACTGTCCACTAAAGCCGTCATCTGCCATTCAAGCTCAAAATGCCAAAACAGTGGAGCCCTGAATCTATCCTTTCCCCCAAATCCTTCACCAACGTGCAGGGCTGCTTCCAGGAATGACCTTGGGCTTCGTCTCAGAGATGCTAGACGGCCTTCCCAGGAAAGCTGTCTTCTGCCAGCGCACACTGAGATGGTGGGGGTGACCGTTGCCTCTGGCAGGTCAAACGCATAGTCTTTGCAGGTGTAGTTAACTACGGATCTCGAGATCAGATCACCCTGGATTTGGAGCAGACCCCAAGTCCAATGCCAGGCACTCTTGTAGGAGGAGGCCACAGAGGGCAGAGTCTCAGAGAGGTGACCAGGTGAGGACAGGGCAGAGACGGTGTGGAGAATCAGGATACAAGGACTGCCAGGGGACACTGGATCCTGGAGAGAGGACAGGACTGAGTCCAGGAACCAGGAGGAGCCACCCCACTGACTCCTGACTGCAGACCTGGGCCTCTAGAACCAGGGCTGTCTTAGGCCACCCCGTCTATGGCGCTCTGTTATGGCAGCTTGGGAAACAGTGGTCCAGTCTGGCTCCGAGAAGGTTTTGTGACTGACACCACGGAAGCTCTTCAAGCCAGGGACCTGGGCTCCTGAGGTCCTGCCCCCCGGCCATCGCAGCTGTCTGCCAGTTGTGTGGCAGTCTCTGTTGTCCTCCTGGCCTCCAGAGCCAACTTGCACCTACGAATCTCCAGCAGGAACACCTGCCTCATGCAGAAGTACCAGGCAGAATGATTCACACCGGGAACGCAGTCCTCCTGCCACCCACCCTGGCTGCCCCAGCAGCATCCCCAGGTACAAGCTCCTCTTGTGATGCAGCTCGTTGCCCACACCCACAGGGATGGGCCCACTCACCACACCGGCCCTCCCACAGGTGGGCAGGGCCTTGGGGACAAAGCAGCACAGTCCATCCATGGCAGGCATTCACTTGCAGGGGGTCAGGAGAGAGTAAATCAGATGCACAACTTGGGAGAGTGTCCTGTGCTCGGGAGGCTCACGTCCCACAGAGGGAGAGGACAGCCAGTCCCAGGCATGGTTCACCACCAGCTGTTGAGGCCAGCACTGTCTTCACAGAGGGAGAAACTGAGGCACAGCTGAGCCACAAACCTACCGCTGGGCTCGGGAACTTATCTCCAGATGCCACGCTCCCGACACACGGGGAGGCTCACAGAGTGACCAGCAGCACGCGAGGGGCCGGGACCTGGGCAACCTAGGCACAAGGGACCTAGGGCTGACAGGCAGGGGTGAGAGGACTAGGCAGCCCTTGGCACAAGTGTGAGCAGAATGCAGACTGCTGAGGGTCCTGCCTGGGGCATAGAGCCAGTGTCTGAGCTCACTGAGGGGCGTGTGGTGGCCGAGCCCAGGGACTGGCCTGTCCCCAGAACAGGAATCCAGCCTGTCTTCTCAAGCAGACTCTGCCTTAGGCTTGCTGCTGGGCCAGGCAGGGCCCGAGGCTCGTGGGTCACAGGTGCGTGTCCTCGGCTCTGACATCTGCTCTTTCCAGGCCTCCGGAGGTATGTCCAGGTGAGCAGTTTTGTCAAGGGGCACTGATGTCAGAGGTGTTAGGTGACTTGCTTGAAGTCACATTGGGGCACTTTCTTGTTTTTCAATCAGTGGTCTGAGCTGTCCTTGAATAACACCTTAGAATTGGCTCATATTTTTAGCAAATCTGTACCAAACCAGTCTCTCTTAGAAGTGACAGAACAACTCTACTCTAGGCCCCAGCTCAAGGGTGGGCTAGATGTCTGCTCAGCTGTGGAGTGAACTTGGATGTTGCTGACCTCGAGAGGCCGGTCTGACCTCCAGATTGGCCTCCCCAAGCTGATGTGGCCCACACTGCTGAGCCACCTGTCTGTGGCTCCCAGCACTCTGAGAACCACAGCAGATTTAACTGCTGGTCAGGTCCCTCTCAGAACGTGGCGCCTGCACCTCTTACTCCTGGACACAGGCTGCAGTAGACACTGCCTGCCTTGGACCTAAGGCCAGGTGTGGGCTCCTCCAGGAATCAGCTCGTCCTCACAGCTCAAAGCCAGAGAGGACTTATGAAGCAGCCCCTTGGTCCCCAAAGGAGCAAAGTGGCAAAAGGAGACCTACTGCTAGCAAATCAGCCCAAACGCCCGAAGAAGCCCTGCTGTGAATGATGCCAGGGAACCCTCGGGGGCAGCTTGGCAGAGCCACCCAACACTCGGCCCCACACGTCGGGCATAGCACCAGCCATCGTGGCACACCACACGTGTGCAGAAGCCCGTGCCCACGTCCCCTGCAGCCCCCCGCCCTGTTCCCAGTCCAGAGGGAAGATTTATAGGTCGGCAAACAGAAGAGCCGGAATGTCAACCCCTTCTTGTTTCTGCAGCTTCAAACATCAAAGCCTCAACAAGTGCTTTGTTTTGCTACATTAAATTAAAGATTATCCTCCTTTTGTTTTCCTGGCAGCGTGTTTTAACCCCTAGTGTTGGTGTCAGTGAACAGTCACGATTCTCAAAGATGAAAGGCCACAAATCTCACACAGGGAGAAGTGCACCAGGGGCTCCCTGGTTGCCTGGTCCTGTTGACATCCTCCAGGAGGAGACGCAATGTTTGGAACAGAGATTCTGATCCTTCAGAGGCAGACGTAAGAACTGGACACAGAGCAACCAGTCAATTACAGAGACAGTAAATAGCCCACAGAATTCTTAGGGTAATGTGATTTATATTGCAGAAGAAAGAATAATTAGGTAATTAAAGACTTATGTCCTTGCTTCACACAATAATAATGATAATGATTTAGTAAAAGTAAAACTGCACGCACCGTTTGACTCTTTGGATTCACATGAACTGTATGTAGCCCAAATTTGCCTGTGCGTATTAGGGTGCATTTTAATTTACTTGTGTTTCCTAATAGCCTATGCTGACGTGAACGGCTGGCTTCCACTTGTGACTTCAAGCACACATAACGAGAGCTCCACACAGCCCTTGGCAGGATCGCTCTTCAGTGTACACTTCCACGGGTTTTACAGATAGGACTTCGCAGTACTCTAAACCCACAGCTCCAAGACACTTCCTGTAGTAAAGTGTATAACAGGCTGGTGTTGCCGACCCGAGGGCACGGGCTGACCCAGCAGGCCCACGAGTTCTCTGGGCCAGTGTCTGCTGACCCTGTGAGAACGGGGCTGTCTAGTTTCTCCGAAGGGATTCGCCTTCATGATTCACTGGGGGCTCAAGCAGGAATCAAGTGACTGGACCAGCTTGCAGGGACTCTGAACAGTTTGTGGACAGAATTACATTTTCACTACAGCTGCTCTTACCTGGTGGCAGAGTTCCCCTTTTACAGCTGAAAAGCTCAGGTCTGTCAGTTGGTAGTGTCCAGAGTGATTATCTGGCTGGGGAGAATTCAAACCCAGCTCGAACAATCGCCTGGCGCCAGGTGGGCACCTCTTCCAGTCAGCAGCAGGGCCATCTCCCTGGGGACACAGCCATGCCTCAACAGGTGCACAGCCACCAAGAGAACAAAGCACGGTTCCTTTGGGAAGCAGATGCAAATGCGAAAAGGTCCTAAAGACCCTGAAGTCAAAGAACGAACCAGGGAGCGGACGAAGGCACAAGGGGAGCCAGCAAAGTGGACGGAAGGAAGACCCGCAGAGCTGCTCACAGCTTGCATGCAGCATGGAGAGCAAGTCAGGAGCGAGAGCACACAGAGGGAGACCCACCCCAGGCCAGGCCTCCATGCTCAGCCCTGTGTGACAGTCCTTGAGTCCACATCAGAGCAATGTGGACAGACACCCTGAATCCAGGGCCATGATTCCAGCACCTGCGGGTCTCTCGGGACAGCCCTAGGAGTTAGGTGGGGGCTAGCTGAGCACATCCCCACTCCCCTCCCTCACTCCCTCCAGCTGCCATAGCAGAGCTCACCAAGAGGACCACCCCCCACCTTTCCCACCCCTGGTCTGCACAGCCCGCCGAGGATGGGCAGTCAGGGTTGTGCCCAGTGTGTGCACACAGCCTGGGGCTGGGAAGGAGAAGTCCTATGCCTTGGATTTCTGATGGAAAGTATTTGTTAACGGGACTTTCAAATAAATAATCCAGGTGTAAGTAAGGAATTCAAGTACAAAAATATGCTGACCCAAACAGCCAGCCAGACCCTGTCCTGCCCACCCATGGCTGGAGAACTTAAGTCACTCGTCACACTAAGATCTAGACCTGCCGGAGGCCTGCAGGGGTGCAGCTTCCAGTCACTGCCCTTCACTGAGGCCCATCTGCTGTCAGTGTGTAGAAGAAGAGCTCTTGATGAGCATATCTCCCTTTGCCTTCCCTCTAACACAGGATGAGAGCACCCATCATCTCCAAAATCTACTCCAGAGATGTGATTCTGGAAATACTTTCAGAACGTCGATCCTTACGAACATCTGAAACGCACATGGTAACATGAGCAACTTTTCCTGAGCATGTAACTTCAGCATTTGTTGCTATAGGAGCAAACTATATTTAACTTTGTGCGCTATTACGGTTCAGTGAAGAGTAAGCTATTTTTGTGTGCCATTGGCTTAAAAGGTTGTTATTATTTTGTTCTAGTGCTTTTTGTAAAAACAAGTAAGAGCCTTAATGAAAACAATTGATAATGAGAAATCTTTTGAGGTAAGTTATGGTTTTCCCTTACAATTGGATTATTTGGGAGTGATTTATTCTCAGTCCCCAAAAGAATTTTTAAATCTTGACCAATTCAGTAATGCAACACTAACATCACTCAAAACTGTTAAACCAGCTGTTCCAGCAATTTTAACTCCTGCTGAGAAGAGTGTTGTCCTGTTTTATTTAAATTGAGCATTCAGTCATCAATGCTGCAAATACAGGAGAGGGATAAGAGATTGCTATGCATCATTTGTTTATTTTATATTGACAAAGAATTCCATGCAAAATACATGTACAGAGATACAGCACATTCTAATATGGAGTTAGACTACCTCCATGGTGTTTTTTTCCTAAAAACATGTTTACATGTTAGGAAAATGAATCTAAACATGTACAAGTAAGAGCTAACTGTAAGTCTGACATACTTAAGCTGAGAGTAACAGATACCAAGTCCTGTAATACAGACACCCGAGTTCTGACACGGCAATCCAAAATACTGAGTGTGCACATGGCTCGAGCCCACACGCGCTCCAACCAGGAAAAGGAAAGCGCAGCGGCTTCCACCAGCTCCACGCCGCGCATGCGCAGTGCACTCTCAGCACCTGGCCGGTGGACAGCTCCCAGCAGGCCATGAGGCTCGGGGAGGCTGGCCTGGGAAACACCACGTGTTGTAACCCTGATTCCTTAGTGGAGAAAGACCGAGATAGGTGCATATTAAGTTCCCCAAAGGGATCCTCTTCATCTTTTGGGAAACAAACCCAATAGCATTTTTTCTAAAATGACTGCAGAACTAGTTTTCATAACTAGGACAGGAGACTACAGTGGTGGCAATGAGAATGAAATATCAAAGTTTGGTCCTTAAATATTATAAAGACTTTTTGCAGCTTGCCAACCTGCTCCCACTACACGTTTGGTTGCTATGGCAACACTCCGCTGGTGCCAACATGCTGGGCAGGGAGACGGTGGGCCCGTGAGTCAATCCGGGAGTCTTCCTTTCCCTGGTGCAGCCTTGCTCACTGAGTTGCTCACGGTCTCCATGTTTGTAAGATGCAGCTGCTGTTCTTGCTGTGAGCTGCGGACTCCCCTGCCCAGGTTTTGACACGACTGGCCCATCGGCCTGCTAGTCAGCCCAGGATGGGTTTGGGGGACACCCCTTGTCCTTCTGGATCCTTCCTCTGTGGTGATGGGCCTTCACACAGCCCCTCTTTCCAAGTTTGTGAGCTCACTTGTGTTGAGCTGCAGGGGCGCTGCATTACGACCACCCCAAACTTCCCAGCAGTCTCACCCAGGAAGGCACCCTACAGATCAGGAACCTGAGGGCCGACATGTCAAGTAACGTACTGGCCGGGACAGCCAGGGAGAGAGAGGAGGCTCCACACTGGCTGCCTGTGGCTGCAAAGCACCACTCATCTGGAGTCTTGTGACAGATTATAAAACACAATATCACAAAAGGCAAGGAGGATAAGGCACATATCTATATTCCCTTGTGTTATAAATGCTACATACATGAATCATGAAGTGAGGGTGTGAACATCATGCAACCGTGATGACACGGGATGTCGGCAAATCGTTAATTAGGATCACAGTTGCATTTCTCTTGATAATTAGTACGTATATTTGCCTAACTTGGTTATTGCTGGGTTTTGTATACAGACAGGCATTTGGGGAACAGATAATGAGTTTAGGTATTGTGATTATGAATTAATTACAACCAGTTCCAGTCTCCCCACAGGTCCTGCTGGTGCTTGGTGCTCCGGCAGTCAGAAATGCCCACAACCCCTGTGGAACTAGTCTTCTAGCATTATAAAAAGTCCATGGCACATGCGCAAGTCCCTGGAAAACCCTTCCCTGTAGTGACCTGGTTGAATTATCCAAACTGTCAGGCCAATGAGAAAAGGCCAAATTAGGCCAATGAGGTGCCAGGCAGTCCATTCCTGTGTGAGCCCATCTTCTGAGGTCAGATCCGCACACCACTCCTCCCAAGGGTCACGCTGTGGCTCGGGCAAGGCCTCCTCTGTGCCACAGCTGGACTGTGGGTCTCTCCCTCGTGGCACTGCCACACTGTTTGCATTAAGGTCGCCTGCCACCTTCCTGCATCTTCCTGCTGTCTTCCAGGTCAAGCGCATTTAGCTGTAAACATCCCACAGCGCTTGACATGGCTTCTCTGCTAAATGAGCCCCTGATGTTTGTGGAAGGAAGAAGAGGACAACTGAATAGGGAAAGAGAGGTGAGGAAACAAGGAGAAGAGGTGCCCCTGGGAGACCCTGGACTCCATGTGCAGCCCTGACAGGAGGAGGGTGGAGGCCGGGAGGCTGGGTCGGGGTTCTCCCAGCAGGCTGTGGGAAGGAAGAACACTGCTTAGGAAAGCCAGTCAGCCTGTGCAACTCTGAGTAGAGCAACAACCTCCACTGGAAACAAATGCTCTCCACCACCTGGAGGCCCAGCACCCCAGCTTCTCTCTGGTACCATGGATCTCCACAGGCAGTGCACCAGAACCACATGGCCATCCCACCACAGGCCACCAGACTCAAGGTGCATGAGAACTGCATTGTCAAGGGTTCCTGACAGCACAGTAAGGTGGTGCAGCATGAACACGCTCCAAGGCACAATATGCACCAGGTAATAATTAGAAGCAGCTCTGAATCTCAAGAGGGGACTGGGTTGGAAGCACCCCACTGGGCATGGGGTGCTGCAGAGCCATCAGTTCCAGGTAGTGGAGGTATACATGACTGTCACATCTACATGTGCCCAATTTGTGCTGAATGTTTAAGAGCTGATCAAAACCCAAATGCACTAACTAACTTGTTCTCTGGAAAACACACAAACCTATGAATGTACACGTCCACATTCAGGTGTGCATGTGCCAGCACTCACACACGTGTGTGGTGCTCATGCGCATGTGTGTCTGCATCCGTGTCCTTCCTGAAGACAGACCCAGCAAACCCTCGACAGCAATTCTTTCAGGTGGCGGGATGTGAAGTAACAAAGGATCCTCTTTCTCCACATGCCCTTGTATAGAGTAAACTGCATTTAAATACCCAGAAAGGAAAACAATAAGTCTAGATTCACAAATAAAAGATAAAGGGTAAGTTCTAACTCGCAGGGTGTCACACAAGGTGTTCAGAAAGAGACGTCTGAAGAGGTCTCTGAGCAAACGCTGCTGATGCACCTCAGAAAGCCTCACACGACACTTACACTAAGTGACTCAACAGAGGCAAAATAAAGTCCCACGGAATAGAGAGGGAGGCGGTAGTGACCTAAAATGTCATTGGGGGCCTGCTCCTCAGGACCTCCCCCAAAGTGGTCTCATGGGAATCTGCTCTGGTGGGACGAGGTCCCAGGCAGCGCTGCTGTGCGGTCTCCCCTGGGGCCACCAGGTCCCACAGCTCCCCACCTGCAGGAAGGCTCAGCTCCAACCCAGACTCCGACAGTGAAATCACTGCCGTTTTCCTACCCTTTTGTCTATTCATGTAGTTTTAAATATAGTTGTGAAAACCACTTAGTCATATTTATAGGCACATTGAATTTTAAAGTTAGAAAGTCCCTCAGAGAATTTCTGATGTAAACTACTCTTTTATAGAGAAAAAAGATGTGAGAGGGAAGATTTATACCAGGAACGCTGGCCCTGGCAGCAGAGCTGGGCACCCAGCCCAGGGTCACCAGGATCCTCCTCCCACATAGGGCATCTTGGTACCTCAGGTTGACACCACGGTTTATGACCAATTTCAATTCTGCTGCCCAAGTCAATGCACAAGCTGCTCCTGACTATTCTGACAGGCAGGTCACTTCCAGCAGAACAGGGAGCGTCGTCTGGGCTGACGGGCCTCCTGGGGCAGCAGGCGCCTTTGCACTTCCAGAGATGAGTGAGCAGAGGCCTGGGTTGCATGACCTGTGGGCACAGGGGCCAAGCTCTGGGATCAGCAGGTGCCCGCAGCAGGGAGACCTGAGGAGAGAGCAGCAGCTCCGTAGCCAGGTACAACCCTGACTGCAAGAGTCCTTCCCTCCCTCCCTCTGCCCTCACTCTGACCCTGCAGGCCCTAAACCCATGAGGCTGAATGTCCTTCTGTGTACATGAAAATGTGACCCCGCAGGATGGAGGGTCACACCGGAGCCCAGGAGCACAGTCTGGAGCCATGTGCTCCCCAGCTCAGGCCGTCTCTGTCACAGATGTTCCGAGGATCCCAGGCTTAGGGAACCAACAACTTGACCAAAATCAGGCCCAGTGACAAGACAGCCAGGCTGGCCACAGACTGGGCCCCGTCACAGAGGAGCAGCACGATGTCTGTGCCTGCATGCCCACTGGGCTCACGGGTTCAAGCACAGAAGGAGGATGAACTGTGTCTCTGCACATGGCCTCGTGGACCAATGGAGGAGGACTGAGAGCCCAGAATAAACTGTTCATGTCGATTCCAACAAGGAGGCTGCTGCAGCCTGATGCTGCTACTCCGCCAATGCATGCTGAGACCTGACCCCAAACACTGTATCATGGTGGGCCATCTGTGAAGTGTGAGGCTGTGAGGCAGGGCCCTAACAGTGGGACAGTCCCTGGGGGCTGCTCTGTCCCCCACCAGTGAGTACGAGCAAGGAGCACACAGCAGCAGCCCTTGCCATGCGGGACTATGCTGGCTCTCTGCGTGGAGGGCCTGGAAAACCAGTGCCTGAGGTTCTAAGGCCCAGTGCTGCATTCTCTACAGCAGCCAGCATGAGCCAAGAGGTCGGGACACTTCAAGGGAGAGACAGTCCCTTTCAACAAAAGGTTCTGGGAAAATAAAGTTGAATTCCCTCCTTCACAGCACACAAAGAGCAACTCGGATGCAGAGCACCCAGAGCCAGCCCCACAGGTGAGGAGTGGCTTCTCAGACACGGCACCAAGACCACCCAAGACAGAAACAAGGAGCAAGCCACCCTCACGGAGACTCAGAAGGCGGAGGCTCCAAGGCGGCCGGGGATGCGTCGCAAAGAAGAAAACACCAAGCAAGCTAGTAAGTCAACCACAGAAGAGAAGGGGTATCTGAAAACCACGTGGAAATGGCGTTAGGCTATTCACCCACTGTTCACCAGGGTGCTCCCAGCTCAGTGGCGACCCGGGCTGTGGGCATGTGGAAAGCAGGCACCATGCAAACAGGTGTCCAGGACCACCCCACGGCACGGCTGCTCTCAGCCTTCTAACTCCATGTCCCAGCAGAGGAGGCTCCCGACAGCCACTCCCTGCAGGAGCACGGCCACATCTGTGCCACTACCCCACAGCTGGGAAGGGGCACATGGCTGAGCTCACCAACTTGTAAGGAGCTGCCACTCAGGCACAGAGCAGCAAAGCACTCGCCTCTTAAAATGTGGACTTCACCATGCTGAACTGGAGGGCTTTCAAAGCTGCTAAGCAAGGCAGCAGGGAATGAAGGTAATTAAACTCACATTACTCTTCCAATAGTGGCTCCTCCAGAGACTGCCTGGCTGCACCCTACCTGCCACTAATGTGCTGGTAAATGGACAGCTCTTGCACCCACAGGTTGCTCCTTGGGATTTTTAAACAGAAAGAATTTGATGAAGTGGGACTGCACATTCTCAGCACTCCCTCACTGCCCCCCCTGGTGGCTATGCCCAAAGGTCTGCTGCCTGAATCCCTTCAGCCTGGGGTGACCGGACCCCTGCCCCGTGAGGTCCCGGTTGTGGCTACACGTCGGGGAACAGATCTTCGATCCTGCAGCTGCACCAGCTGCATGGCCTCTCCTAAGGGCCACACGCACCTCACTCCCTCCTTGCAAGTACTTACTGACACTGGGTGCCAGGCACACTTCCAGGTGCCAGGGAACAAGGCAGACAAAACCCCATCCCCAAACAAGGGCCTGGGCAGAAGGCAGCCAGTATGCAGGGCAGCAGGTGGCTGCCGGGGGGTGGCCTGGTCAAGGGTAGGGGTCTCGGGAGTAGTCAAGAGACCCCTGTTCAGCATGCAGCCTTCCTGGTGCCACACGCTTGCTTCTGAGCATGCCTGGCAGAGCAGACCTCAGCTCCCACCAGGAGGTAATAGTGCCATGTGAGGAGGGCGTGCTGCTCCACAGCTGCCACGTGAACAGAGTACCCACAGCTTGTGTCTGCCCCTAGACAGAAAGAAAACGAACCTGGAACAGAGAGCTCAGTGTCCTCTGTCCAGGGCCAAGACCCAGAGCACACTGCTCATCAATGCTGACCAGCAGCCTGCAGCTGAAAGGCCACCATGATCCCCTCTACAAGCTGGGAACCTATGCTGTCCCATCAAATGGCTCCTGAGTGCCACTGGAAACAAGAGCCCGGGCTGGTGTCGGGGTCCCTGCTCCAGCCACGCAGCACAGGGAGCAGGTCAGCTGTGCTCTGGTCGTCTCAGGAGAGAAGGATGCACAGGATACCCTTCTGTCCTCCCCCAGGTGTGTGCTTGTCGGGTAATGGCAGGGCCCTCAAAACTGGACCCATGCAAGCCATCCCTCTGCACCCTGGAGTTGCTCCACGTGCCTGTGACTGAGACCTGGAATCCTCATGGGCCACGGGGATGGGTGACAACATGCCAGCCACACAGAAGTGCACACCTGTGAGGTATGCACACCACCCCCATCTGGGGGATGACCTTCCGTTCTAAGGAAGATGGCATGACAGTTTTCACGTGACCTACTCATCCCAGACAGGAGCGACAATGCATTTTAATTTAAATTTGCAAATTTGAAATGTGCATGAGATCATCAAGTAGTTAGTTCCATTTTAAAATGAGACTTCTAAGTGATTTAATGAATTACTATGTACTATGATTTTTATTTTGACAGCGTAAAATGCAAAAAGAAACCTATTACTAAACACTATGTATATGGTGCAGTTGATTTTCATAAGTGATCACTGCATTGGAGTAAAAAGAACAGAAGCCCCGCCCCAAGGAGCTGATGCTCAGCCTAGGAAGGCAGCCATCGAGAGGGTCAGGGGACAACGTGGTGAAAGTGGTGGATGGGACAGAGTGGGGGGGATGAGGCAGGAGGCAGCATGGGCCCTGGCACAGCAGATGCCCTGGACTGCACAGTGTCCTCCACAGTGGTGGGAGGCAGAGGGTCACCTTGAGCTAGGGCAGGTGCCGGGGCCGCTGAGCCTCAGCAGGGAGACCCAGGGCTGGAGGTTCAGCCTGCAGGTCCTGGCAACCCTGAGGGCCTGGGTTCTCCTGGAATGGGAAGCCTACAGGGAGTCTGGCTCTGAGCAGCGTGTGACTGTCATACTTTGAAGGCCATCAGAGCTGCTGGGCTGGGCTGAGGGCCAAGAAGGACAAGTGGGAAGCAGGATCAGGCAGGAGGCACAGACCAGATGTCCTGAGAGAGGTGGTGCAGTCGCAGCTGGGTGGACTGTTGCAGGCTGCTCTGACTCATGGCAAGGCCTTACACTAGGCCCAGGGGTGGTGGGTGGCCCGGCTCTGGCTCTGCAGCTCCCAGGCAGCTGAGCTCGATGGCCAAGATGGCCAGACAAGGGCACCTGCTGGGGCACAGCTCTCCCAGGTGTGTGGAAACTCAAGAGGAGACTGGTGTGTGAAGTGGAGCTGACCAAGGCTGGTGGGGGTGACATGCTGCGGCAGCTGTCCTGCACTGGCCTGGGGCAGGACATGTCTCACCAAGTGAGAAGCAGGACAGGTGGAAGGGCTAAGCCAGGAGGCCAGAGCCCATGGCTGACTGCAAGGGTGCAGGGAAGAGGGGAGCCACAGAGCGTCCTGGAGACTGGGGAGGAGTGTGCCTGCTCCCAGTGGAGCCACAGGACCTGGGAGAATTGGGTCTGCCCCTGGGCTTAGCCCTGTGCAGGCCCCATTGACCCTGAGTGCAGTTTCCTTGAGTGGTGGGCAGGGGCTGAAGGGACCAGGGCAGAGGAGAGGCTGGAGTGGGAAGGAGGGCAGAAACCCCTAGGAGGGGCAGGAGGGGAGCAAACAAGGGTTACCCAGGGTTCTGGGGATGGAGGAGATGCCTGCGACACAGGACGGCATGATGGAGGGAAAGGCCAGGTCGCCCAGCAAAGGGAGGAACCAGGGTCTGGCCCTGCAAGAGCCAGGTGGTGGCCGAGTGCAGGCTGTCAGGACAGCAGCCTGTTGTGGGCACGTGCAGGAAGGCTAGGGAAACCCCCAGTCTTAGCCATCTGAACTTCATCTCCTACAACGTCACACCAGGTGCTGTGTAGGAGCCTGTCCACATCGCGGACAGTCCCAGGGATGCAGACCTTCCCCAGCATCCATCTCCAGGGGCCAGCGGTGCCTCCACATGGCAAAAGCATCTGCATATGCTGACTCCACTTACCAAGCTGCACTGCCTGGCCTTTCTCTCCGCTATTTCCCATGCACAGCTAGCACAAGGCATGATCCCAGCATACAACTGTCCTACCAGAGTTCACTTTTATAAGATGGTAAGTGATTTGGTAGAGATTCAAGGCCAGAAATCAAATCCAATGCAGCCCCTGAGATGCGAAGTGTCTGTCCGGAGCCTCTGAGGGACCTGCCAGGGGTCTGCCTCTGTAGGAGCTGCGCTCTGACTTCTTGCCCCATAAAAAACCTCCCATCACACCCCACATCTCCTATCTGCCCCCACAGGTCCAAGTGGCGAGCAGTCTCCAAGAGAAAGCCGATGAGGTCTCTCTTCAGCTGTGCGACTGACACTTAGGAAGGCCGGCTTCCCTGCACCAACCCGGCAGATGCATGGCTGGCCTCCTGCCTCATCTTGCCCCATGTGAGCAGTCCCAGCAAGGAGACCTGGAGACCCTCCCCACACCTCTGCTTGGCAAGCAGGTGCATGGCGCCATCTAGGGGACAGACGCACCAACAGCTAGCTCTCAGGGCCTCCCAGGCTACCAGGGGCCATCACAGACCAGAGTCAGGCTGCACTGAGCTCTCCCCCTGGGGACAGTCAGACACGCAGGGTCCCACAGCACACCAAAGCGACTTCCAGGCCACCACCCTGCAGTGTGGGTCTGATGGGCTCTCCCCGCCCGGACCCCTCCCAGGAGCTTCATGGAACGGCTGCCCTGAGGCAGACCGAGGGCCCACCCCACTTCCCACAAGCCACTGGTCTGGCCAGGACCGACTGCTATGCTCACATTGTAATTGTCATTACTCTCAGTTTTCAAGACTATGGCAACATAATGTGGCAAATATTTTAAAAATGGAAACTCCACAGCCTGACAGCCAACGTGAGGTAAAATGGAAGCAGAGCCGGAGGTTAAACAGGTGCAGGCCAGAGCGTTCAGCAGGGCTGGCGGAGGCTCTGCAGACCAGAGCCTAGCACGCCCTGACACTCCCCGCAACCAGAGTCCTCTTTCAACAAGGGAAGGGTGTGGCCGTGGAGCAGGGGACGCCAGGATGCTGGAGGTGCCCGACGGCTGCAGGGAGGGCCGCCTACACACCTGTACCAGGGAAGACGCGGGCTGCAGGCTGACTCTGTTAGCGCTGGGACACTGCTGCCTTGGGCAGATCCTCAGCTCCCACGTGTGGGCCACCTGAATGGACAAAAACGCAAAGGGCCCAGCACCACCAGAACCTAAGTCAGAAACTCAAGCCACCAAGGTGCCTGGATGAACTCACCTGTGATTCTAGAGAGCCAGAGGCCCAGAGGGACAGAAGGACGCCTACCACCAGGACACTCCCACGGCCCCGAGAGATGACAGAGCAGCAGGACGTGCGGCTCCTTGCTGAGCTCTCTATGTGCCTCCCGGCAATGGCAGCCATGTAAAAAACTCCCGCTCTGTGAAGAACCGTGTTCAGCTGTGTGTGCACCATCCTGGGATGTTCCAGACGTCCTGCCTCAAACATGCCACGGCCAGCACGGCCTCTTTTGTCCACACCACAAGGCATATTCTGGCCTCCGGGGAGCAGGAAAGAACAGCCCCGACAGGCAGCTAATCAGCCAGCACTGGCAGGTGCTGGACCCAGAGGCAGGGTGACCAATTCTGCTGAGGAGTGAGCGGGTCATTGCACTTCCCCTCAGCACGCCGTCCTTCCTCTCAGGTGGGGGACAGCCCCACCCAACCACGGATTTACAGTCACCCTCTCTCTCAGTTCAGGCACCTGGACGGCCCAGGAAGAGCCATGTCCTCTGCTCTAGGCCAATGGTCCCAGGGCATCAGTGGCTCTGTGGTCCACTCCTCTTCCCCAAGGTGGACTGCACACCAGGAGGACTCACCAGCTGTCTCCATTCCCAACCGCAACAGGGCCCCATCTGCTCCACACACAGAGTGTGGGCTGGCAGTGGTCACCTGCGGTGAGCCTGAGCTGGTTCTGAGGCCAGCATCGGGTCAAGGCTGAGCTACATCTGATTCTGTCTCCTGCTCCCATAAACTGTTAAGATACCCACACGTGTCTGGTAAGAAGCAGGTCATGGGGGAGGGTTTTTGGAACTCAGGGTCATGATCCATTTGCCATTTCTGTTATGGGCAGCTATGCTGACCAGAAGAGACCTCAGCCCATGGTGTGACCAGCCACACCTGGTGTCTATTGGAACCTGGGCGTGGGGGTGACAGAAAGAGGGTCAGAGAGAGAAAGACAGAGACAGAGATAGCCAGAGAGAAATGTCTGCATCTGTCCATCAGCCAAGCCCCTGGCCCTCTGCAGTGAAGGCTGCAGAACTACGCTGGGCCCACCATCAGGTGCTCGTCGCCCAAGATTACACTGCACGTCCAAACACAGGACCACGGCCTCAGAGCATGTCACTTGCCAGAAAAACTGCCCTTTGCCAGAGAAACTACCCAGGTCATGCTTTCCTGATTTGAGGCCCAGGCTGCAAGTTTTAGTCCTCAGGGCTGATGTTCCAGGGCCTGGAAGCTTCAGAAACACATGTGTCCCCAGAGGCAAGCGCTTGCTCTCAGTCGTGAGTCAGGGCACAACAAAAGACAGACATAAACGTTCCCGAGGGCCTGGTGTCCACATTCAATATCTGACTGTCAGTTCATAACGAGCCTGGAGGAAGCACTGAGAGGAGTCATTAGGCCACACCACACACAGGACCAAGGGCACCACTCTGAGCCTGTGCTCAAACTGTGGTCCCTCTGCTCTTGGTGCAGACATGTCCTTCAGAGGGCATTTGCCCAGGATGGGCACACATGCCCTGCAGGGAGGACGATCACGTAGAACTCTGTCGACCTCAGAGGGGCAGTGCATCTGCAGGCACAGAGCAGATGGACTGTGAGGATACTGTCCAGCTTGCCCCAAACACTCCAAATGCAGGAAAACCCACTTTCCTACTCTCATCCACAGACACAAGCAAGGGACACCAAGCCAGCCAGCCTTTAGATAGAGAAGCTCATACAGGACTGGGAAAGACGCAATGAGCAGGGCGCAGAGGCTAGCAAGTTGCAAAATCGACAAATTAACAATGTGGGTACTTCCATGTATGGAAATTTCCCACTGTGTGGGTTTTGACCACAGCAGGTCACCAGGCACCAAGGCATGAGGCCGGAGACTCAGACCCATGCGAGAGAACACAGACTCAATCTCCCTGTCACCACAGCAGGTCACCAGGCACCAGGAGGGCACAGGGCCTAAGATCCTGGGGTCTGGGATCCATAGCACAAACTTAACCTCGTAATCAATACAACTGAGAGTGCCAGTGAGACAGAGCCAGAGGGGAACAGCTATGGCTGTGGGCAAATTCACTTACGACCGTAAGAAACCCTTCAACATGACTTTGCTCACATACCAGAGGAATCAAAGAAGCATAATGATTCTTTCTACAAAATCAGTCTTGATAAAACATGCTAATTAAACATTTCCCTCTTCTGCTCTAATTTTCCCTTTGAAGGGGATCACAGATATTTTTTTTGCATTGGATATGATCTCAAAAATAATTCTGATTCATGCCTTCCTCCTTAAGAAGGCCCATGTCTCCCCCGGCTCCAAAGGGCCTGAAGAGGTCCTGCTGGCCATCCTGTGTGGGGCAGCCTAGGGCCTCCCTCAGCTAACACAGGCTGCAACATTGCTGTGAGGGTCATCTCCTCCTGCAACTGTGATTTCAGAACAGCAAGCCTGCATCTGCACACCTGGGGTCCCTCTGCAAAGGACGCTGAACATGCTATACATCCAGTGAGGTGCAGACTGCAGGGAACCAGGGGGACCTGCAGGAGGAACCGTGCAGACTACAGGGAACCAGGGGAGCTGCAGGAGGAACCGCACAGACTGCAGGGAACCTGGGGGACCTGCAGAAGGAACTGCGCAGACTGCAGTGAACCTGAGGGACCTGCAGGAGGAACTGCGCAGACTGCAGTGAACCTGGGGGAGCTGCAGGAGGAGCTGGGCAGACTGCAGTGAACCTGGGGGAACCTGCAGGAGGAGATGTGCAGACTGCAGGGAACCGGGGAGCTGCAGGAAGAACTGTGCAGACTGCAGGGAACCTGGGGAGCTGCAGGAGGAGATGTGCAGACTGCAGAGAACTAGGGGAGCTGCAGGAGGAGCTGGGCAGACTGCAGGGAACCAGGGGAGCTGCAGGAGGAGATGTGCAGACTGCAGGGAACCGGGGAGCTGCAGGAAGAACTGTGCAGACTGCAGGGAACCTGGGGAGCTGCAGGAGGAGCTGGGCAGACTGCAGGGAACCAGGGGAGCTGCAGGAGGAACTGTGCAGACTGCAGGGAACCAGGGGAGCTGCAGGAAGAACTGTGCAGACTGCAGAGAACTAGGGGAGCTGCAGGAGGAGATGTGCAGACTGCAGGGAACCAGGGGAGCTGCAGGAGGAACTGTGCAGACTGCAGGGAACCAGGGGAGCTGCAGGAGGAGATGTGCAGACTGCAGGGAACCAGGGGAGCTGCAGGAGGAACTGTGCAGACTGCAGGGAACCAGGGGAGCTGCAGGAGGAACTGTGCAGACTGCAGGGAACCAGGGGAGCTGCAGGAGGAACTGTGCAGACTGCAGGGAACCAGGGGAGCTGCAGGAGGAGATGTGCAGACTGCAGGGAACCAGGGGAGCTGCAGGAGGAACTGTGCAGGCTGCAGGGAACCATGGGAGCTGCAGGAGGAGCTGGGCAGACTGCAGGGAACCAGGGAGCTGCAGGAGGAACTGTGCAGACTGCAGGGTACCAGGGGAGCTGCAGGAGGAGCTGCGCAGACTGCAGGGAACTGGGGGAGCTGCAAGACTGCAGGGAACCAGGGGAGCTGCAGGAGGAACTGTGCAGACTGCAGGGAACCAGGGGAGCTGCAGGAGGAGCTGTGCAGACTGCAGGGAACCGGGGGAGCTGCAGGAGGAGCTGCGCAGGCTGCAGGGAACCGGGGGAGCTGCAGGAGGAGCTGGGCAGACTGCAGGGAACCAGGGGAGCTGCAGGAGGAGCTGGGCAGACTACAGTGAACCAGGGGAGCTGCAGGAGGAGCTGGGCAGATTGCAGGGAACCAGGGGAGCTGCAGGAGGAGATGTGCAGACTGCAGGGAACCATGGGAGCTGCAGGAGGAGCTGCGCAGACTGCAGTGAACCAGGGGAGCTGCAGGAGGAGCTGGGCAGACTGCAGGGAACCAGGGGCGCTGCAGGAGGAACCCATTTTTGGCTTTCCTGGGAGGGTGGTGTGGGTCTGCAGGGGCCAAGGCTTGCCTGGTCCTTCTGCACAGCTGTCTTCAGGTGAAGTCATGTTTGACTCTTCTCTCCAGAAGGGAGGGAAAATCTGCATATGGCTCTACAGGCTGTTTCTTATGCCTTTAATTTAGGTTCATTAACAAAATGTTAATTTTGTTCCTTCTGAAAAGGCAAAGCTCATCAGAGGAGTTGCAGTTTAGAAACTCCTCAGGATGTGGATTCTTTCCAGGAAACTTTTAGAACTCCAGACGCCCACTGCAGACCCTGGATCTGACCAGCTGTGGCCCCCCCATCACACCTTGCCTCCCTGCACTCCACTTCTGAATGGGTCTGCAGCTTCCTCGAGTCCTTCAGCCCCTACATGCAGCTGCTGCCCCACACATCACCCCTGCAGGCCCTCGGCAAACAGGCCCTCTGTGGACACCTACAGAATCAACCAAGTCTGATTCACAAACACCGCACTTCTAACAGGACATCTTCCCATTTCCCATTCCTTGTTTATGTCTCTTCTGTAAAATAATTTCTTTAAAAATATTTTAAAACCTTAAAAAGTTCTGAACACAGAAACCAGGTCATCATCAATGTTAAAAAACAGTGGGGTGACTCCTGACTTTTCAAGTATGATCTCCATTTGGATAATATAAGGCAGAGTGATTTTAATGATTTATAGAATGAGCATGTCTAAAAAAAACAGACTCTAGGATATATTTGTTGGGGATCTGTTTAATATCATATTAAAGCTTGTCATTAAGTTGGGGTTATTTTCCCAAATATTTTACTTAAACCATAGAATAAATAGCAATGATTAGATTAACACTGAATGTTGTACTTTACTTGAATAAAAATGAGTCAGATATAGCATTTTATGTATATTTAATCTGTTTCCAATATTTCCCATTCAAAATGACAAAACAAGCATGTAAACAGTAATCAACTTTTCTTCTGTGAATTTACTCAATTTCCAAAGATGGAGATTCATGCGTAACACATTAAGAAAATCGTCTTAATCAACAATGACCTGCAAAGAAACAGAAAAGAAAATCACTGGGAAAATTCCTGGCTTGGCCAGTGGTCAACAGGTCAGAAGGGGCAGGTCAGAGCGCACTTACCGCCCGCCGTGGTAACCGCCCTGTGGGCACGTCCAGCAAACGGGCATCAGATCTGCAAAGCCAAACAGAACATTAGCTGTCAGTCAGAGCTGTCACGTCGCAGCAGCCTGAAGTCCCAGGGCTGTGGAGGAGAGGCCATGCACAGCCTGGAGGAACAGGCGAGCCCGCGCTGCAGGACAGGACAAGAAGAATGGCTGTGGAGGAGAGGCCACGCACAGCCTGGAGGGACAGGCGAGCCCGCGCTGCAGGACAGGGCAAGAAGAATGGCAGGGCCCGCATTCCCACCAAAGAGGTTGCACCCGGAGCCACAGGGAGCCAAGCACAGCCCTGGCCAGGGCCAGCTCTGCCCAGCACATTCACAGCATGCCTGGGACAGCTGCCTTGCTGTCCTGTACCCAGGTCAGGTGAAGTGAAGACCAGGTACACAGGGCCACCCTGACAGCCCTGACTGACCCAGGTCGTCCTTGACTGACCCCATGTAGGCTGCCTGACCCAAGCTGGCCCTGACTGACAGCACCTGGCCTGACTGACCCCATGCAGGCCCGACAGACCCCACAAAGCCCTACTGCCCCGAGGTGCCCTAATTAACCCCATGTAGCCCCAGCTGACCTGATGTGGCCTGACTGACCTGAGGCAGCCTGACAGGCCTGTGCCTCCCGCAAAGGTTTCCCTGGACCCAGCTCTCACCAAGGCATTTCCTGGGCCCTTATTCCTGGGTGCCTCGGCCATGACGGGACAGTGTGCCCCCCCAGGGGCTCCCTACTCCACAGGACCCTGCAGAACTCTCCCTCTGGGGACTCCTTTGCACACTTGGCTTTTCTCTGAGGCCAGGGCATGAGGCTACAGCTAGAACCTGAGGGACTGACCCACCAGAATCGGGGCCTCAGGCTGCCCACACCTGACCTCAGAGCTCACCCGAGCACCCAGCAAGCTTCTGCTGGCTTCTCCCAACGATGTCAGACAGGACAGATCCAGCCAGGGCTACATTCCACACACCTGCTCTCTGCCTTTTCCTGACCTATTGACCGTTTAAAAAGCTCTCCTGTCACTAACTGTCACTTGGCCTGTGACACGTGGACAGCTGCATTCACCCACTGTACTGCCCCGTATTTAGGGTGTCTCTGCCCCTGGTAAGGGGCCTGCAGCAAGGACACTGCTCTGCTGGCCTGTCGTCACAGGGCTGGGCAGGGTACATCCACAGTGCGAACTGAGCAGTCACTGAGCCGAGGCCCCCAGAACACACCCACCATGGGCATCCGCTCTGCATCTGTGCAAGACAGCAGGGCTGGCTGCAGGCAGGCCTCAGGCGCCCAGATGGGGGCCAGGACCACAGGGCTGCAGCTGCAAGTGGCTCAGGCTACGACTGGAGGCGTTCCAGGAGAGCCCAAGTGGCCCGAGACAGAGAGACTGGCCCAGGTACAGCACAGAAGAACACAGAACAGCACCTGAGAAGTGTGCGGATGGCATGGGGCTGATACGAACCCCTCCCATGGCCCAGAGCGTGTTCCAGGACCACTCCCCACCTTCCCTCACACCAGGACTGAAGCCTCAGGCCTGGACACGGGCCAAGTCTAGCCCCTGACAATGGGGCAGAGAGACCCTTCCTCCAGTCAGGTGTGCAGTCTCCACAGGCTCCTCTCCAGGGCAGTCATGGGTCCCTCTGAAGGCCTCCGGAGGCCCTGCACCACTTGACGGTACGTCTGCAGATGCCCTCACTTGTGTTCAGAAGCCAGCTTCTTGCTGTGTTGCCCAGGCAGGCGTTGAGCTCCTGGGCTCAGGTGGCACTCCTGGGAAGACCCCTCCTGAGTGCTGAGTGCAGGGTGTACCACTGTGCCAGCCGGGCCTGTGACCCTTCCTCCTGCCAGGGTTCAGGGGGGCTGGCTGGCTTCCTCTCCAGCTCTGCCTCATACACCCCAGCATGAGACAGTGGGGACTTCAGGGTGTAAGGGGGTTTCCATGGGGCACCACACACTGTGGAAAGAGGCAGAGCCGGCCTCAGAGCCGCTGGGGTGTCTAGAGTCTCCTGCGGCGCAAAGTGGAGCCCACGTCAGAGGCGCTGAAGGAGAGGTGCAGACCCACTGTCCTTGCTGTGGCACATAGCACCTTGACAGAGGCAGAAGAAGAGGTGGCCCAGGGACATCAGAGGTGGAGGGAGAAGGAGAGAGAGATGGGCAACAGTCTCTGGCCACACACACTTCTCATACAAAGCGGGCAGCCAGATCTTTCACAGTGGTGGAGAGAAGCGCCTCACAAAACTACATTTAACGTTTGAGCAGCTGCAGACAGGAAGACCAGGACTGTCTGAAAACAGCAAGAAGGCGGCACTGAAACAGGAGCGTCATGTCTCCATGCAGTGATGCGTGGTGATGCCTGTGCCGTGCACCCAGCACATGCAGCTGGTTGACACCAGAGGAGGGCTGCCGAGGAATGGCAGCAAGCGGCCTTCAGTCCATGCAGGGGGCACAGTCACCACCAGGCCCCACGTGCCAGTGCCGTCACACAGAAGTGTGTGCTCACATGCACACAAAAGTCTCCACTCACACATGTGCATGGTCACGTTGACACACATGCTCACATGTGTGCACACACAGGCTCACATGTGCACTGCTTACATATGCAAACAAGCACACACACACTCATAGGCTCATGATACACACGCTTACATTCACACACATGCACACTGTTCACACGTTTGCATTCACAAGCACGCTCACATATGCTCATTCACATGCACACTTACATTCACACATGCAGCCACACTGCACACTCACATTCACATGCACACACATCCACACACATCCACTCATGCAGTCACATGCTCATTCACATGCACACTTACATTTACACTGCACACTCACATTCACATGCACACACATCCACTCATGCAGTCACATGCTCATTCACATGCCCACTTACATTCACACATGCAGTCACACTGCACACTCACGTTCACATGCGCTCATGCAGTCACACATATGCACATTCATGTTCACACATTTACACTCACAAGCATGCTCACACACATTAACGTGCTCATTCACATGTCCACTTACATTCACACATGCAGTCACACTGCACACTCACATTCACATGCACACATCCAAACGTATGCACACTCAGATTCACACATTCACAAGCACACTTACACACATTCACATGCTCATTCATACACATCCTTACATTCACATCGCATGCTCACATTCACATACACACACATTTGCACACATACACTCCTCAGGACATACTTGCAGACCCATATTCACACACATGGAGACAACTCTCACTTTGGAGTGAGTTCAGTTCCTATCAGGAGCCCCTCCCTGGGTCTTAAACAGACCCTTCTATGTGTCTAAAGAAGGCACCACCCTGACTACACCAGAGCCTGGGCAGTGGGTGAATCCATTCCCTGCCACCCTGATAGGTCAGCTGCCCCGTGAAGAGGAATACGTGGATCCCCCTGGAAGCAGACAAGATGAGTTTCTTGAAACTCATCTTCAAGAATCGCCTGAAATCTAGACAGCTTTTCATCTGACGTCTGCAGGGTGAGAGTATCTCAGCAGCAGCTCCACGGCTGAGCTGTTCAGACGCTGACCAGAGGTTCTCCATGCCTCTGCCCCAGGCAACTAGGCCAGAGGCTGAAGAGCAGCCTCGAGCGCGCATGACAGCAGGTGTGGATGTTACCTGTGCACAGGCCTCACGTGCTGAGGAACTCTCCAGACCCCAGCAACTGCAAGGTGCTGGACGGACACCGTGGTTGGGACCCTCCTCCCAGGTCCTGCACAGCACCAAAGTCCAATCTCCAGAGGACAGACCTGCTAACACAGTCTGCCCTCTGTGTGGCCGCTGGCTGTCTGGGATGCTGTGTGTGCCACATCAGCCACCGTGGTGGTACAGCTGGCCCTAACACCAGGACGCAGCCACGACCAGGGCATGAGGATGGGAGGCCAGGGGAGGAGCCAGGAGGCCACCACATCAGTGCCAGTCAGGCAAGAGAAAGCAGATGCTGCCCCGTCCAGCTTAGCATGAGCCATGGACCCCCCCAAGGCACCAGGGCTCCTGCAGTTGGTTGGATAGGGAAGGGGGATGCAGTGTCCCCGCCTCACCTCAGGGAAACACACTCCATAAAAACCACATGACCCTGCGGCTGGGGAGATAGCTCAGTTGGTAGAGGGCTTGCCTTGTAAGCATAAGGCCCTGGGTTCGATCCCCAGCACCCCCCCAAAAAAATCACATGACCCCCAGTTTCCTGGATGAGCTCAGTTCTTGTCAGCTCAGCACGTTTTCTTTGGCATCTTCCTCCTTCTGTCACGTCAGGAGGTGGTTTCTCAGGCCTCTGATTCCCTGAGGTCAAGACAGCAAGGACAGTTTCTGCCTGCCCACAATTTCTTGATCAGTAATTGGGAAGGCAAATCCCACAACTGGTCTGGAGACATCGGCTGAGCCCAGCCCAGCTTATCTGCCTGCCAATGAGGGCGCGGCTGAAGGTCAGACGGGGGCACTGAGAAGACACCTGAGGTCTCCTTCAGAGGGCAACTTGCACTCTGAGAAGGAACCGAGTCAGTTCACCTGCCCTCTCTGATCATTTCCAAGAAAGAGAGATTGTCTAAAGCTCGATGGTCTTAACACCACGGGAAAAAACGGAATCCCTGGATTAGGCTTCTCCTTTCTTTAGATAAAGGAAGCCACAGTTTCCGAAGACAGGCAGGACTCTGCACAAGAAACCTTGACCCAGGAGGACAATGAGCTCAGCACAACTTGGTCTGAAACACACAGCGCAGAGAGGCCAGGCCAGGGAGGCCAGCCTCTGGTTTACACACATGGTTTACACACAAGGAGGAGGACAGGTATGCAGGTCAGCCTCTGATTTACACACATGCTCCTGAGGAGCTCTGGTCTGGAGGTCAGCCTCTGGTTTACACATAGGCTCCTGAGGAGCTCTGGTCTGGAGGTCAGCCTATGGTTTACACACATGGTCCTAGGAGCACAGGTCTGGAGGTCAGCCTCTGGTTTACACTCATGGCCTTGAGGAGCACAGGTCTGGAGGTCAGCCTATGGCTTACACACATGGTCCTAGGAGCACAGGTCTAGAGGTCAGCCTCTGGTTTACACTCATGGCCCTGAGGAGCACAGGTCTGGAGGTCAGCCTATGGTTTACACTCATGGCCCTGAGGAGCTCAGGTCTGGAGGTCAGCCTCTAGTTTACACACATGGTCCAAGGAGCACAGGTCTGGAGGTCAGCCTATGGTTTACACACATGGTCCTAGGAGCACAGGTCTGGAGGTCAGCCTATGGTTTACACACATGGTCCTAGGAGCACAGGTCTGGAGGTCAGCCTCTGGTTTACACACAAGCTCCTGAGGAGCACAGGTCTGGAGGTCAGCCTATGGTTTACACTCATGGCCCTGTGGAGCACAGGTCTGGAGGTCAGCCTATGGTTCACACTCATGGCCCTGAGGAGCACAGGTCTGGAGGCCAGCCTATGGTTTACACTCATGGCCCTGAGGAGCACAGGTCTGGAGGCCAGCCTATGTTTACACTCATGGCCCTGAGGAGCACAGGTCTGGAGGTCAGCCTATGGTTCACACTCATGGCCCTGAGGAGCACTGGTCTGGAGGTCAGCCTATGGTTTACACTCATGGCCCTGAGGAGCACAGGTCTGGAGGTTAGCCTATGGTTTACACTCATGGCCCTGAGGAGCACAGGTCTGGAGGTTAGCCTATGGTTCACACTTATGGCCCTGAGGAGCTCAGGTCTGGAGGTCAGCCTCTGGTTTACACTCATGGCCCTGAGGAGCTCAGGTCTGGAGGTCAGCCTCTGGTTTACACTCATGGCCCTGAGGAGCACAGGTCTGGAGGCCAGCCTCTGGTTTACACTCATAGCCCTGAGGAGCTCTGGTCTGGAGGTCAGCCTATGGCTTACACACATGGCCCGGAGGAGCACAGGTCTGGAGGTCAGCCTATGGCTTACACACATGGTCCTAGGAGCACAGGTCTGGAGGTCAGCCTCTGGTTTACACACAAGCTCCTGAGGAGCACACGTCTGGAGGTCAGCCTCTGGTTTACACACATGGTCTTAGGAGCACAGGTCTGGAGGTCAGCCTCTGGTTTACACACATGGCCCTGAGGAGCACAGGTCTGGAGGTCAGCCTATGGTTTACACTCATGGCCCTGAGGAGCACAGGTCTGGAGGTCAGCCTATGTTTACACTCATGGCCCTGAGGAGCACAGGTCTGGAGGCCAGCCTCTGGTTTAAACACAAGGTCGTAGGAGCACAGGTCTGGAGGCCAGCCTATGGTTTACACTCATGGCCCTGAGGAGCACAGTTCTGGAGGACAGCCTATGGTTTACACTCATGGCCCTGTGGAGCTCTGGTCTGGAGGCCAGCCTATGGTTTACACTCATGGCCCTGAGGAGCTCTGGTCTGGAGGTCAGCCTATGGTTTACACTCATGGCCCTGAGGACCTCAGGTCTGGAGGTCAGCCTATGGCTTACACACATGGCCCTGAGGAGCACAGGTCTGGAGGCCAGCCTATGGTTTACACTCATGGCCCTGTGGAGCTCTGGTCTGGAGGCCAGCCTATGGTTTACACTCATAACCCTGAGGAGCTCTGGTCTGGAGGTCAGCCTATGGTTTACACACATGGTCCTAGGAGCACAGGTGTGGAGGTCAGCCTCTGGTTTACACACAAGCTCCTGAGGAGCACAGGTCTGGAGGTCAGCCTATGGTTTACACACATGGCCCTGAGGAGCACAGGACTGGAGGTCAGCCTATGATTTACACTCATGGCCCTGAGGAGCTCTGGTCTGGAGGTCAGCCTATGGCTTACACACATGCTCCTGAGGAGCTCTGGTCTGGAGGTCAGCCTTTGGTTTACACACATGGTCCTAGGAGCACAGGTCTGGAGGACAGCCTTTGATTTACACACGTGGTCCTAGGAGCACAGGTGTGGATGTCAGCCTTTGGTTTACACACAAGCTCCTGAGGAACACAGGTCTGGAGGTCAGCCTTTGGTTTACACACAACCTCCTGAGGAGCACAGTTGTGGAGGCCAGCCTTTGGTTTACACACAGGTTCTGAGGAGCACAGGTCTGGAGGTCAGCCTTTGGTTTTCACACAAGCTCCTGAGGAGCACAGGCGTGGGTTTACACAAGTGACCTTTAGGAGCACCATTCTGGGAGCCTGCTTTGGTTTTCCATGTCTGTTGTTATCTTGTAACAAACATGGCATTGTGTAAAGTTCCTTGCTCTCATTTTCTCAGGTGTTATGTTTAGCATGGAGCCCCACCGCCGTGGGGTCCTATGGCTCACTTTGTTCTCAGAACTCCTGAAGAGCCCATTTGCATAAGCACAAGGTCTTGGCCCAGCTTAGCTAAACCATCAGTTAAGGTCTGTCCACAGACACACACTCTGGAGACCTGCCCCTAGTCACATGGATCCAGAGATGTCCTCCCCACCCCCTACCCCCGCTCAGCCCTGTGAAGCTCTCCCAACATCCAGATGATCCACCTCCTCTGGTCCTCCTTACTTTGAGGTAAGGCCTTCCAGACGCTGGAGATCGTGTCTCCCAGCGAGTTGGCATAGTCTCAGGGAACTCCTATTGTCCCCTGACATTATGTATGGTGTCCCCTTCACTCCCACACCCTTCGCTGGTGTGTGATCACATGGCCACGCCAGGACCTTGTCTCTAATTCTGCATGAAGCCAAGTGAGACGAGTATGGGGAGGCCTCTGGAAACCAGCAGGCTGTGCTGTGTAAGCTCTTTCCAGGCAGAGTCAGAGAGCCTCGTGCAGTGAGATACCACCAGTGTGGCCGGAGGAAGGGTCACCTCATGGCAGGGCTCATGGGAGCCTGCAAGGACAGGGAGGGGTATTGCAGCTTCCTGCAGCTGCTGGCGATGAGCAGTCCTCCCCACACACCTCACTGCTCCTGGTCACACAGGTCAGCTGGAGCTCACAAACCTCAGTGCCAGCTCACCTCTATACTTCAAAACAAACAAGTCAACGTCACCTGCCAGACACCATCAGAAGCTGGTCCACTGCACAGACACCTGAATAATGTCATGATTTATCTTTTACTTGTAAATGATACATTTGCTTTATAAAAATCATTTTTAGTGAACAGATTTTAATACAGGCATTTACTTCCTGGTGTATTGTTAATTGTTGGCAATTAAAATGTCAAGCAATTGACTGTTGACAAGTTCACAAAATAATTCCACTGTTCTGCAGGGCAATGGCCTTCACCCCTCTCCTCCCCGCACTCACTAACCATCCTTGAAAGGGGACGCTCAGTTTCTTCTTCCTGACTTTGTTGCAATAAATCCGTGTCTGTGCCCGTAGCTCAAGCATTTCCTCAGTTTACCTGACCCCGAGCCACCCAGTGCCCACCGTCTACAGCTGGGCAGAAGCAGCACCAACCACCCCTGCAAGGCTCACCTCCGCCCTGGCCTCCGCTGCTCGCCTCCACCCCTCACCTCTGCAACGCTCACCTCTGCAACGCTCACCTCTGCACCCCTCACCTCTTCACCTCTCACCTCTGCACCCCTCACCTCTGCACCCCTCACCTCTGCACCTCTCACCTCTGCACCCCTCACCTCTTCACCTCTTACCTCTGCACCCCTCACCACCCTCACCACCACCCCTCACCTCTGCACCTCTCACCTCTGCACCCCTCACCACCCTCACCACCACCCCTCACCTCTGCACCCCTCACCTCTGCACCTCTCACCTCTGCACCCCTCAGCTCTGCACCCCTCACCTCTGCACCTCTCACCTCTGCACCCCTCACCTCTGCACCTCTCACCTCTGCACCCCTCACCTCTGCACCCCTCAGCTCTGCACCCCTCACCTCTGCACCCCTCACCTCTGCACCTCTCACCTCTGCACCCCTCAGCTCTGCACCCCTCACCACCACCCCTCACCTCTGCACCCCTCACCTCTGCACCCCTCACCACCACCCCTCACCTCTGCACCCCTCACCTCTGCACCCCTCACCTCTGCACCTCTCACCTCTGCACCCCTCACCTCTGCACCTCTCACCTCTGCACCCCTCACCTCTGCACCTCTCAGCTCTGCACCCCTCACCTCTGCACCCCTCACCTCTGCACCTCTCACCTCTGCACCCCTCACCTCTGCACCCCTCACCTCTGCACCTCTCACCTCTGCACTCCTCACCTCTGCACCCCTCACCACCACCCCTCACCTCTGCACCCCTCACCACCACCCCTCACCTCTGCACCCCTCACTTGCCCCTGCAAATGCATATGACAGGGGCAAATGCTGTGATCTAACAGACTCCACTATAAAACCGCCACCACCCCACTGACCCAGGGCTGCTGGGTTCTGGCATGAACAATGCACCTTCCAATCCAGAAATGATCCTGCTCTGCAGTGCAGACAGCTCCTCTGGTCCTGTCCACAGGGAGGAGGCCCCACTCTCCTTTCAGGACTTTGGGTGAAGCCCCATGCTGGGTGCGGTCTGGGCGGAGGTTCTCCCGGGGATCGGCTCTGGCCCAGCACTCTCCACCTGGCACGATGACCTCTACACAACACCACGATGGAGACGTCCAAAGGGCCAGAGGGGAAGAGCAGGTCTGAGCCACCAAGTGTCCTGGGGAACGGCAACATATCACCGTGCATGTCCCCAGGTGGCGAGAGCTACCAGCTCACCACGCAAGTGCCACAGGCCAGGATCACGCTGCGGTCAGCGAGTCCCGCTGCAGGCACTGGGGTCCCAGCAGGAGAGCCGGCGCCCTCTCACCATGGAACTGCCCTCCTCACCTGCCTTCTCCAATGATGCAAGTGCCATGCGAGGACCAGTGACGTCTCCTTCCGTGTCCATCTAAGCCTGGGATCCAAGACTGTCCCTCTAACCCAGCCAAGGCAGCCAGGGACCAGCTGCTCAGTGCAACTGTGAGGCTTCAGGGCAGAAGCTCAGTCACACAAAATGAGGCACCAAACGGCCTTTTCGTAGACCTGAAGAAATCTCTAGTAGCCATGATGTTTTAGCAAGTGACAGTTACAATGTGTGTCCTTTGAACTAAAGTATTTCCAGTTGATGAGAAATGTGGGCTAGAATAAAGTAGCCAATCGAAAGTGAAAACCGTGAACTTTATTTACACGTGCCAAGATCCTTGGCTTGGGAGATCTCACCTCCACCGTGAGGATGAACTGACATTAGTTTCTGCCAAGAGGAAGGCTTGCTCACGGCCCCTGGTGCAGTGCAGGGGGCAGCCACTGCCACTGCCAAGCACCAGGTGCCAGGGCTGCTGGGAGCTGCAAACCCAGCTGAAGGGTCACCCAGAGCCAGGCACTGACTAACAAATGCCCGAGGAGACCTGCTTCCGGGAGGGCATCTGACTTAATGCCACGGAACCAGGAAGACGTGAGGCTGGCTGCCCGTGCATCTTCCTCACAGCCCAGCTGCTCAAGTGCTGACCCTCAACCGGGGTCAGCACTAAAGAAGAGGGCTCCCATGTGAGGGTGAGGTATGCACCCGCCTAGCAGAGCTGGGAGGGAGGCGGGCAGGGTGTCGAGGCCAGGGCCTGCGACCGTCTCCAAGGGCCAGAGGCACCACTGCAGGCTTCGGGTCAGCCACATCCCATCAGGACTCTGCAGTGGCAAGAAAGCTGCTGTGGACAATACAGAGCCATGGTTCACTGCTTACTTAAGATGCATCTAAAAACGGGGAGCAAAACAGTCACAGCTCATGGCGGCTGGGGCAGGCTGGAGCAGGCGGGGCAGAGGGCTGCAGGAGGCCTACACCGGACATGTGTGCCAGCGCCAGCTGGGTGATGCCTGCAGCTGCTCCCACAGCCTCTGGAAAAGGCTCTCAGCAGCCCTGGCACGTGGACACCCCAAGGAAGACAGGACCCCACACCATGCAGGGCCTATGCAAAGTGACGGTGCCACCTGTCCATCCTCTGGGCAAGGCCCGGCCAGCACTGCCTGACATCATGGCGGCTAGACAGGCATAGGCCAGGAGCGGCGTGCTAGAGAGCAGCCAGCAGGGGCCAGCAGCCACACGCCGTCCTCTTCCTGCAGGGCGAGCCCCGCCTCTGCTCATCCCGCCCTGTCCCCTGGGTCCTGGTTTTGTTCATGCTGCCTAGACTGCACAATCACGGTTGCAGCCACAACCCGCAGGTGTGTCTAGTGTCTTCTCTCTACTTTTTACTTTGTTAGATCTACGTTTCCCCTTCTCGATTGGTCATCACGATCGCACTCAGCAGAGGGCTTTGCTGACACACTCGTACTGCACACGTCTGATGGATGTCATGCCCCAGCCCCCTTCTCTTCCTCCACTGCTGTCCCTTCTGCTTCCATGAAATTAGGCCCCTTTATATCATTCCTTCTTACCCTCCAGCTTTCACATGAGAGAAAACATACGACTCGACTTGCAGGTTTTACTTCTTTTGCTTAACGTGGTGGTCTCCAGTCTCACCCATTTCCCTGTAAAAATAATTTTATTTTTCTTTATGGCTGAACAAAGCTCCCTTGTGTATATACACTATATTTTCTTTGTCTGTTCATCTGCTGATAGACACCTAGGCTGGTGCCATAGTTTGACTATTGGGAATTGTGCTGCCATGAAATTGGGTGTGCGTGAGTCACTGTGAGATGCCTTTAGTTCCTCAGGGCAGATACCAAGCAGTGGTGTCGCTGGGCCACATGGTGGTTGCACGCCTAGTAGCCTAAAGAAGCTCCATACTGATTTCTACCATGGTTGTTCCACTTCCTCCTCCCACCAAGGTGTGGGAGAGTTCCTTTCTCCCCACCTATTGTTACATGTGTTCCTGATGATTAATCACCTGGATTTTTCTCATCAACCTACAAACCTTTGGTTCAACACTCCATTATGGCTGTGCAGGGGCCAATACACAGTAGGAGCTTCATAAATGCTTCAAATGCTTCTTAACTTCTCATACCACTGACTCAGCTCAAAAATTCAAAGCACAGTACTCCCGTTTATCCTCAGGGATGCATTCCAAGACCCCCCGGTGTCACTGCCCATGACAACGTGTTACCGCCTGCAGCAACAATTGCACGGATATTTATCGGAGGTGGACTGGAAACTGAGCTACTTCTACTATCTTTCTCTTTAGTGCACTGCTTTCTTGTTTGTTCATAGAGGATAGAGGAAATGAGGCTTACTTGCTTTGAGAGGAGAGAGAGAGAGACTTTGCTTAAGAGAGAGAAACTTTGAGAGAAGGACAGGCTTTGCTTAGAGGAAGAGAGACTTGCTACGCCTCACTTAAGTTCTGCTGCTTCCTGGTGCGTCCTGCATCCTGTGAACTAAGGGTGTGTCTACCTAAGGTGTCCTAGTGATGCGTCTCAGTTCTTCGCTCTGCGATCTGCCTTCTGCCGCTGCCCCTACGCGCTGCTGCCGCGCGTCTCTCCTTTCTTCTGGCTGCTGTTGCGTATGTCCCTACTAGCTACTGCCGCGCGTTTTTCCCTCTGGCTGCTGCCGCGCATCTAGCTGCTTTTTTGCTAATGGCTGCTGTGTCTCTGTCTCGCTCCGCCTAAGCTTATATCACCTCCAGGAGGCGGAGAGCAGGGCCACGCCTCTTACGCAAAGATTAGGCGAGACGCTCTGAGCAGGCAATTAGTGCTCGAGAACACATGCGCATACATTGTGTGCGTGGACGATAAAATCACCTGAGTGTGCTTATGTCAATCAACCTCCTCGCTGCTGATGTGATCAACATGGCACAGCCCCCAACACCCCGGGGAATCCCAAAACCACATATGGTACCAAACATCACGCAAGTTGTACCTGTGCTATACACACTCCATGAGAAAGCTTAAGTCACAAACAAGCCACACCAAGAAATTAGGGACTTATGAAGCAGAACAATCACAATGATACACTGAATACTACTGTCAGCACCCGTTCTCTTACAGAGGGACATCAAGTAGACCAACGGTGCCTTGGGTGTGAGCACAGCGACCTGCCAGTAAACCCGAATGCTGAGCTGGGGAATCATGATCAGCAAGCGGGCAGAGTACACAGAATGGACACACCAGCCGAAGGCATCATCTCCGTCCCAGGTGGGACAAGTGGACCCCACAAGACCACAACGCTCTTCAAAATGGTGTATGCTTCAAAACTTATGAATTATTTATTTATGGATTTTCCTCATTTAATATTTTCAGACTGCAGTTGATCACAGTAGCTAAAACCCAGGAAAGCAAAACCCAGGTACGGGGGGTGCTGTGCAGACCGCTCCTTGCTCCTTACTGGGAGGGACCATGACCACAATTGGGGCTGGGAAGATGTGCTAGTGCTCCATAAAGGACAGGAGGTCAGGTGGACAGGTGGATGGGCAGGGCCCCAGCACTCAGGCCCTGTGGGAAAATGGAGATGTCCGGCGAGCCCTGCGTGGGGACCTTGCGAGGCAGCACTGGGAGGGCACAGCAGGGGCTCTGGTGCTGGAGGGTGGCTTCAGGCACTTGAGCATGTGACTCGCCGTGGTTCCACGGACCCTGCTGTGCCTGGATGAGAACAGGCAGTAAGGGCTGGGACTCGGACAGCTGGCCTGTGCATTCACCTACCAGAGGGCCCTGCAGGAGCAGCGTGCAGACCTCGGCCTCAGGAGCCCAGCCTGGAGCCCAGGCGTTCGCCATGGGCACTTCTCACCCGAGGCATGCGTTTGTAAAATGGGTTTCCAACAGTCTTCTTTTCTGAGTGTGTGGTGCTGGAAATTGAACCCAGTGCATGAAAGGCATGCACTCTACCAACTGAGCTGCATCCCTAGCCCAAGAGTCTTCTTTTAAAAATTCCTGGAATAGCGAAGGCTTTGAGAGGAAGAGGTGAGGGGCATATGTGGTCAGCCAGGTGAGCAGGGAGGTGCCAGGGCTGGTCGCGAGGGGCACCAGCATTCAGGCAGGACTTCAGCAACGCGGGCTCTGCACCAGCCCAGAGCAAGGAGGCAGCATGTGTCCTCAGCAGTGTGCGGGCCCAGGCACCTGGCCTCTGAGGGCCACTCACAGTCCAAAAGCTCGCCCCTCAAGCCCACACCTCAGCCACTCCAGGAGCCACGCTTCAGCTGATGATGTGGACACACCTGTCCACACACAGTGCGGGGGTGGCTGAGAAGCCAAGAGGCACGTGCACCCAGAGACTTCTGAGAGTGTCACATACCCAAGATCGAGAAGGTCAAGGGGTCCTCAAAACCCTCTGAGTTAATGCATGAAGAAGACACAAGCATACGGCCAGATGGCAGAGCCTCCTGAGGCCTCCAGGCACACACGGATGGCTCCCCACAAGCCGGACCCTAGGTTGCCTCCAGTCCCATTAAACTCCGCCTGACTCCTGAAGTACTCAGCCCAGTGCTACAGGAAGTACCTGGGGGAGCCAGCTTAAAAGGTGTAGCTCCTGGCTCTGCAGGCTCAAAGCGAAGGGCAGCTGCGGATCACAGCGCCTTGGGCACGGAGCGCATGCTGGAGTGTGTGCTCCTATCTTGAGTCAGGAGGCAGTCGCTGCCTGGCGGGGTCCTGCAGTCCCCTCAGGGCATGGGTCCAGTGTCCCAGGCCCTTCCCGCCAGCCTCCTACAGGTGCCTCACCCTACTGCACTACTCTGCAGCCCAGCTTCCATCAGCAAGGACCCAGAGCCTCCAGTACACTGCTGCTGCCCAGCCACTGCAAGGGTTGGTACACAGCGCTGGGCTCACTGGAAGCTCCACCGGGTACCCAGGCCAAGAGTGTACATGCAGTATGTGTGCCTGCAGGTATTTAAATAGCCCTAGAAACCAATCACAGGAGTTCACAGATAGCTTGCTAAAACGAGTGAGTCCCCACATGCTCGCAGTGAGCACAGGGCAGCCCTGGGCAGGTCGGCAGAGTCCCTCACACCCAAGGCAGCACCTGAAGTGTCCTCACGGACAGCTGTGCAGCTGCTCTTCAGACCTGGCCGGTTGTGCATGCCGGGCTTCAGACCCTGAGCCACACGGGCTTTTCAAAGATAAGCCATCTCCAGAACCAAGCATTCCGGTGGCACAGATAATAACGCAGAACGTCCCAACTCCCTCCTTTCCAGGTGCCACAGTAACCTGTGCACAACCTGGAGGTTTTGGGACATAGACATATGGTTCACATTGTGCCCTGGAAAGGCAATAATGGAAAAGAGTTCTTACTTTTCACTAAGTAAACTCCTAGAAGAAGAAAAGCCTTTCTGAACTGTGAGTCCAGGTCTGGGCTGTGCATCCCGCTGCATGGCATGTGATCACTGCGCTCAGCACTTCCACTGGTGCTATGTGAGTCCAGGTCTGGGCTGTGCATCCCGCTGCATGGCATGTGATCACTGCGCTCAGCACTTCCACTGGTGCTATGTGAGTCCAGGTCTGGGCTGTGCATCCCGCTGCATGGCATGTGATCACAGGGCTCAGCACTTCCACTGGTGCTATGTGAGTCCAGGTCTGGGCTGTGCATCCCGCTGCATGGCATGTGATCACTGTGCTCAGCACTTCCACTGGTGCTATGTGAGTCCAGGTCTGGGCTGTGCATCCCGCTGCATGGCATGTGATCACTGTGCTCAGCACTTCCACTGGTGCTATGTGAGTCCAGGTCTGGGCTGTGCATCCCGCTGCATGGCATGTGATCACTGCGCTCAGCACTTCCACTGGTGCTATGTGAGTCCAGGTCTGGGCTCTGCATCCTGCTGCATGGCATGTGATCACTGTGCTCAGCACTTCCACTGATTGCTATTTGACTTCGAAGCCCCAATGGGTAAAGCTACTGTCCCCACTTGAGTTTGGAAACCCCTCCTTATCATCATCCCCCAATGCAGGTAGGAATCAGCAGAAGCACCACTGATCTTTGCAGGCACTGCCCCAGATGCAGCCTAGTGTGTGATTCTTACTCGCTTCCAAATCAGCATTTGTTCCTGAGGTGGTGAGGGCTCTGCCCTCACCTCCTGACACTTCTCTAGCCTGTGACTTCACATGATGGCAGGGGGATTCACCTGTCCAGCAGCCGTGCCAACAGAGGCAAATCTGTTCCATGGCGTAGGGGGAACAGCACCGTGGAGTTGCACTGGGCGTCTCTGGCATGGTGTAGGCTGGACGCCCACAGTACAGGAGGTGAGCAGCTGTGCCGGGCCTCCCAGTCATTTCCAGGGTCCTGTAGCATGCCCTCCATCTACTGGAGATGCGCAGCTTAGGGCCAGGATCTGTCCACTCTGAGGGCCTCTGGGGGACAGGCAAGGCCGATCTGGGACTCCAGGAAGCCTCTGGATGCCGCCGACCACTGCTGTCACTGTCTGAACCTGGGCGTGAGGATGGGTCACATCAAGGACCGGGGTGACTCCCTGAACAGCCCTGGGGGCACTGTTGGAGGTATGCTGTGCCTGGCTGCTCCCAGGTCCCCATGTCACCTGGCTCAGCAGTGAGCTGTGCCGTCCCAGAGCGGACGTTGCCCACAGCACGCAGCCCTCCTCACTCACCATGCAGGGAACGTCCGTCCCGTCCCGCTGCACACGCCCTCCTACGGCCCCGGCCATGAAATCTGAGAAGCATGAACTCTTGTGTGGTTGGGCTCAGATTTAACCCGAAACCTCATCTCTGTGATCACAAGGAATTTCAGCTACAGACGAGTCAGTTCCCTCCCACGGGGGAGGCTCTGTAACAGCTAGAAGGCTGGACGGGCCTCAGGGCCAGCAGCACCCACAGGGTCTCCCCAGCAGGCGGCGGGCCGCGTGCTCACAAGCGTCTTCAGCACGGAGGGGCCCACCCTGCAGCGCTCACTGCCCTGAGGGGCTCCAGGTGGCCAGCAGGTTTCGTCCTCTCAGCCTGGGATACGACTGAGGACACAGGTCCCCTCCTGGGAGGAAAATGAGCCAGCCAGGACGGCTGTGGCCAAGGCCTCTGGTGAACAGGCCTGACCCGCCGGTAACAGCAAGCATGAGTATGGCCGCCTTTCTCTTCCCCGCCTCAGTTACCCAAGAACAAAAGGAAAAGGAGCAGAGGGCCTCGGTGCCTCCTGCAGAGGCCACACCTGGAGGCAGCCCTTGACAGCAGCCAGGACACAGCGGCACCGCCAGAGCCAGGGGGCCGAGCAGATGCCACTGGCACAGTTCTGGGAGCCTGGCACCATGGCTGCCAGCACTCCACCCACGGACGTCCACTGGAAGCCGAGTTCTGAGTCTGCTGGCTGCAAGAGAGCAGAGCTCGTTCCCAGGAATTCACATCTGGATGACCGCACTTCGGGGCGAGGAGGGACCGTCCACAGGGACCACAGCCCTGCGCTGAGGCACGTGCTGGGTGCTACACGATAGGGTGCCAACCTCTTACGAGGCTGCCTTGCTACAGGGTGCATGCCGGGCCCCTCACTCCTGAAGACAGCTCTGGGGCAACAGTCCAACTGTGGACCCTGCTCCCGCCAGCTCCGCCTCATGATGACATCAGCGTCTGGACCACTATGCCACAAACCCCTCTCAGATGTTCCATGAAAGTTTTGCTCTGGAATGATCCAGGGTCACCCCAAGACAGAGCTGGGGCAGAAAGGTCCTCTGTCCACCCTGCCTTTACCCCCACAGTGCATCCTAGATGACCACAGCAGAGCACCAGGTGTATCTCACGACGAGTACCAAGGCAGGGCACAGTCCCTCACAGAGACCTCCCTCTATGCCCCTGCGGGCAGCCACAGCCCAGCTGGCGAGCTTGATCACGATCCTACACTTTTCACTAATGCTAAGGGCCGAAACCTGCGATAGTGATTGATGTCACGACCCCTAAGCTACAACGCTGCACCAGGGCAAGGTGCCTTGCTGGCACAATGCCAAGGTGGCATCAGGGAAAGGTCCTGGGCACATGCAGCATGCCCGAGAAAGTGACAAGGGTCTCCACACGTCTGACCCAGCAGCAGTGTGAGTTCTGGACACGGTCAGTCCTCCCTGGTGGTTCTAGATCTGCCTGCGCACTTCCAGTCCTAGGCACTGTCAACTCCACAACGGACACTCCAGGTCAACTACACCACACACACACACACACACACACACACACACACACACTGAGGAGCTGCAGCCTGCCTACCACACTGCCAGTAACGATGATCCCGAAGTGCAAATCAGGGCCATAATGAGACGTCACTTTAGCTTATCAGATTCATGATGATAAGAGACACAATCAGAAAAGCAGAACGCTGACCGAGGATCCCTTGTGCTTGCCAGTAGCAGCGCAGCCCTGCAGACCTGCCGCAGCGTGGGAGCCCCTGAGTCCAGTTCGCTCTCTGTGGCTGTGCCGCATGGCCACTTCAGGGCACCTTCTAGGGGATGTGGACTCGTGTGAGAAACGCTTTAGGAAATCGAGGCTTTGCTTTGGCATGGTAGAAACCACAAACTGGAAGCAGTCAGACATGTCTCGCGGCTTGTGCTGGACACCGTACGGGAATGAACAATGGCGCGAAGGAGGCACAGTGAGCACAGACCCAGGGGATCTTGGCAGGATGTGTGGCCCAGGCAGCACCCCAGGAAAGTGGCCACACTCGACAGGAGGTGAGCCAGGGAAGAGCTCCTGCCCGCTGTCACGGTGACAGGACCTGGTGACCACCTCCACTGCACTGCAGCCCTGAGCCCCCTGAGATGCAGCCCAGGACACAGTGCAGGACAGAAGAGCCCCCAGGGCCCTGCAGACCCTGCACAGTGGGAGGGGCTGGCGAAGGTGGTTGTTCCACACAGACGTCAAGAAGGCTTGCCATGCAGCAGCCGAGAGCACAGATGCCTGCGAAGCTGCCAGTCAAGGGCTCCCAGCATGCTCTGCACGAGGACGCTGCAGCAGGACCCTGTGCCCCACGCTGAGGACCCCAAGGCAGGTAGGCTCCCCAGATGCCTGCCAGGCCCCCTGTGGGAACAGGGGCCATCGATGTGTTTGATGAACTGGCGCTCGCCACTCCACACAGCCAGAGGAGTGACCTCCAAACAGGAGCCCCAAGAGGGCAGTATGTGTTCAGCAACTGGACGTAGGCGCTTGCAATACCTGTGCTCTGATGTGTCCTCCCCCACCCTCACGTGGGGGCGGCCATGAGGCCCCGAGACTTGCCTTGGAAAGACCCCAGAGCCCAGCCCGGAGGTGCAGGGGCGAGGACAGGGGAGTGTGAACACGGCAGGGTGCCCACAGGAGACACACTGCTATTTGGGAAGAGGCAGGCGGTAAATTGAGCGAGAAGCCCTTGCCGGTGGCTCGGACTCACCTCGTGCCACCTTCCATGCCAGGACACCATCACGGAGCACAGACATCGTGAAACCACACACAGCAGGCCACTGCAAAGGGCCGTTGTCGCAGCGGGGCACGGAGGCCCTTCACCGACCAGCGCATTGACAGCTTCCATCTGCACCACGCCCTGCATGAGGGAAGCGCCATCCCCACCCAGAACAGTGTCCACCGCCACCCAGCAGTCAGCTCACTAGCCCTCAGCGCCTCCCGCCCATCAGCCAGGCTGCAGCTTCTCACGCCACTCCTCTCTTCTTATGGGTTAGGGTTAGCTGGGTAGTTAGTAGGTTAGAGTTGGGAGCTGACATACGACTTGGGGCACAGCCCTGGTCACTGGGCCTAGGTTCCATGACCCATGTCACGATCACCCACAGGCCTCGAGTCAGCCTCCGGCCCAGGTGAAAATGCTGGCCACGGCTTTAGCATCTGAACCCTGGGCAGGCCTGCTGTGACGCCAGGTTCCAGCTCAGTGCTGAGCGCAGGACCGTCCTGTGAGCACCTGCTGAAGAACTAATGCTGGAGTGAGCGCAGGACTGTGCTGTGAGCACCGGCTAAAGAACTCACGCTGGATTGAGTGCAGGACCATCCTGTGAGCACCTGCTGAAGAACTCACGCTGGATTGAGCGCAGGACTGTGCTGTGAGCACCTGCTGAAGAACTAACGCTGGATTCAGCGCAGGACCGTGCTGTGAGCACCTGCTGAAGAACTCACGCTGGATTGAGCGCGGGACCATCCTGTGAGCACCTGCTGAAGAACTCACGCTGGATTGAGCGCGGGACCATCCCGTGAGCACCTGCTGAAGAACTCACGCTGGATTGAGCGCGGGACCATCCCGTGAGCACCTGCTGAAGGAGCTCATGCTGGATGTTTTCCTACTAAGAGCTAGGCTCCTCTCAAAGCTGGCTGTCTTTTAATTGTGAATTGCTCATTTCTTGTACATGGTTTTCTCAGCGTTCCACTGGGTAAGAGGGTTTTTGTGGCTTTCTCAACACTATCTCTCCCCTGCAATTACAGATGAGGCCAGAGGACCACAAAGAAAACGTTCTCTTAACACCAGCTGGAGATATCGTGCATGCATGACCTGTGATCGTCAAGGTGACAAACCGGAGAGCCTGGGCCTGACCGCCAAGCCAGGACTGGCCTCGCCCTCCACTGTGCAGAGGCCTCTTCACTGCTGTGGTCAGAAGACCCAACAGGAGCACCATAAAGAGGGAACATTTATTTGGGGCTCATGTTTCAGAGGTCTTGGTCCACAGATGGCTGCCAACCCCATAGCTCTGGGCTTGAGATGAGGCAGGATATCTTGAAAGAAAGCCACGCAGAGAGAGGCAGCTCAGCACGTGGCACCCGGAAGCAGAGTGCTGCTCACCGAGACCCAGCTACCCACCTCCTCATCACACCCACCTGCCTGCAGTTACCACCCAGGTAACCCTTATCAGTGAATTGATCCACTATGTCACCCTACACTCTTGCACTGTCGCACACGAGTTTTGGGGACACCTCTTATCTGAACATCATAACAACATGGAGCCTCAGCCCTGGCTCATTCCCCATTCCCAAGTTTTGCATCCACAAGGGACAATGGCAGCAGCTGACTTAGATGGGTGGGACTTGAGGCCAGGTAAGGATCAGCAGGGTCCCTGGAATGTGGCCAGAGCCTCTGTAACTCAATGCACAGGGATGGGACACCTGCTAGAACGCAGGCAAGACACAAGGCTCACGCTTCCACCGCTGAACACAAACAGGACTTCACGGCGCCCACTTCCCACACAGGCCCGTTAGAGCCCAAAGGCACTGGTGCCACAACCCTGGCCCACCGGTCAGCTGTGATTACGGGGTTTTCTCTTGCTTCTTCAGCTTGAAACCGGCCTGGGACCTTGGGGGAGTTCAGATTTGTAATCATGCTGGAGCAAAACAGAAGAAGAAACGTCTCGGCTGCCAGACTCGGGGATCCTGGGAACCTGCGGGCTTTAGGGCTGCCCCAACGTCACGGCTGAAGTGGTAAAACGCAAGCTCAGCTCCGTACTTAAGAAAAATCCGGGGATTTTCTTTTGCATCTTGGCTACTTGCTTTAGATATCCTAGCACGCCTATTCAACATTTCATGTGTGAAGAACACTTAATAATCAAAAGCAGTTTCTGTGATCAGTAAATGTATCATTTCCTAAAAACACCTTTCTGCATGAAAAGTTTGAGAAAGTGAAGCATTAAGATTTTGTCAAAGGAATGGCCTAAAAAGGATAAATATTAGAAACAAGGAAACACATGTAGACAGCATGGAACTTGCTCAGAAAGTGCTCTCCAGGCTGCTGACGGAAGCAGACCAGCCATCGGGCTTCCAAGGAGAACAGGGAGAGGCCCACGTGGACACCCCTCTTCTGGTCACCGTGAGATGAGGGGAACCCTAAAACCACCCCCCCAAAGTCCACAGTGGCCAGTGACCAGCAGAGGGAATGAGCTTGCAAACAGCCTGCGACCTGAGGGCTGGACACTGGTACTGCCAGTTCCGCTTGGCCAAACAGAACCTGGAGAGAAGCAGACATACAGGTGGACATCACGGCCACTCACAGTACCTGGAGAGAAGCGGACAGACGGGTGGACATCACGGCCACTCACAGTACCTGGAGAGAAGCGGACAGACGGGTGGACGTCACGGCCCCACACAGTACCTGGAGAGAAGCGGACAGACGGGTGGACGTCACGGCCACACACAGTACCTGGAGAGAAGCGGACAGACGGGTGGACGTCACGGCCACACACAGTACCTGGAGAGAAGCGGACAGACGGGTGGACGTCACGGCCCCACACAGTACCTGGAGAGAAGCGGACAGACGGGTGGACGTCACGGCCACACACAGTACCTGGAGAGAAGCGGACAGACGGGTGGACGTCACGGCCCCACACAGTACCTGGACAGAAGCGGACAGACGGGTGGACGTCACGGCCCCACACAGTACCTGGAGAGAAGCGGACAGACGGGTGGACGTCACGGCCACACACAGTACCTGGAGAGAAGCGGACAGACGGGTGGACGTCACGGCCACACACAGTACCTGGAGAGAAGCGGACAGACGGGTGGACGTCACGGCCCCACACAGTACCTGGAGAGAAGCGGACAGACGGGTGGACGTCACGGCCACACACAGTACCTGGAGAGAAGCGGACAGACGGGTGGACGTCACGGCCACACACAGTACCTGGAGAGAAGCGGACAGACTGGTGGACGTCACGGCCCCACAGAACCTGGAGAGAAGCGGACAGACGGGTGGACGTCACGGCCCCACAGAACCTGGAGAGAAGCGGACAGACGGGTGGACGTCACGGCCCCACAGAACCTGGAGAGAAGCGGACAGACGGGTGGACGTCACGGCCACACACAGTACCTGGAGAGAAGCGGACAGACGAGTGGACATCACGGCCACACAGAACCTGGAGAGAAGCGGACAGACGGGTGGACGTCACGGCCACACACAGTACCTGGAGAGAAGCGGACAGACGGGTGGACATCACGGCCACACAGAACCTGGAGAGAAGCAGGCAGACGGGTGGACGTCACGGCCACACAGAACCTGGAGAGAAGGAATCCCACCCTGAAGCTCACAGAGACCAGGGAAGTGAAAGCATGAGGAGACGCAGCAGTAGCAGCAGCACATCCAGGCAGCAACAGCACCACACCGGCAGAACATGCCTGCGGACATCAGAAGGACCTGCAACCAAGGACGAGGACACCACCCACCACGCCCACCTTCTCCAGAGCCCCCGCAGCACGTTCTTCTGCAGAGCAAGATCAAAGGTGAGGTGGTCATTTGACCCAGCTATCCCACTCCTTGGCCTATACCCAAAGGACTTAAAATCTGCATACTACAGAAATACAGCCACATCAATGTTCATAGCTGCTCAATTCACAATAGCCAGACTGTGGAACCAACCTAGATGCCCTTCAATTGATGAGTGGATAAAGAAACTGTGGTATATATATACTATGGAATATTACTCAGCCATAAAGAATGATAAAATTATGACATTTGCAGGCAAATGGATGAAATTGGAGAATATCATGCTAAGTGAGATAAGCCAATCTCAAAAAGCCAAAGGACGAATGATATCGCTAATAAGTGGAGGTTGACACATAATGGGGGGGAGGGAAGGGTTAGAGTTAGGGTTAGGGAGGGGGGCAAGTATAGAGGAAGGAACTACTGTATAGAGGGTAAAGAGGGGTGGGAGGGGTGGGGGGAAGGGAAAAAAATAACAGAATGAATCAAACAACATTGCTCTATGTAAATTTATGATTACACAAATGGTATGCCTTTACGCCATGTACAAACAGAGAAACAACATGTATCCCATTTGTTTACAATAAAAAAAAAAAAAAAAAAAAAAAAAAAAAAAAAAAAAAAAAGGTGAGGTGGTGACAGAGGCGGGAGGGAAGCTGCAGAGGAAGACGTCCACGGCAGTCGCGACAACTCCGCGGGCCAGAGGGCCCATGCCAGGCACTGCCCACATCGGGTGAGTGAAGACTGACAGGTGACTGCGAGGAGTTCAGAGGACAATGAGACCAGACAGGAGCACACAGGAGGGGCAACCTCCGTGCCTGCAGAGGAGGCGAGCGGAGGCCAGCCGTGCCCGGGGCGGGACCCCAGAGGTGCTGCGTACTGGCGAGGACACACTGGCTCAGGTCAGCTTGCACAGACAACGGGCACCACCAAGTCCCTGAAGATAAGGCCGGCTCAAGCACATTCCGCCAAAAGCCACCTGGCACGGAGGCACCGCCCACCCGAGGCCTGGGGCTGGCGCCCAGCACCATGCCCAACTGCCCAGCTGCAGGCCTCCTGAGACACAAGCAGTCAGGAGACCACACCACCTGCCCTGCACCCTCCCCACCCGGGACAATCACTGCAGAGACAGGAGGCTCATGCCCAGAGCCCCAAGGGAGGAATCGAAAGAGCCCAATTTCCATAAGTAGAAGAATTGAAGTTCAAAATCAACTCCTTAAATGAACACCTGGGGCCATGTTGAAAAGAGCCACTTAATGATAAAATCAACCAACCCAGAGATCGAAATAAAGAAGTCAAGATGGAAAAGCCACAATGAGAGGACAGGTCTGTGGAAACTGAGTGAAAGTAAAAAGCCAGCCTCTGCAAGGGCCGGGTCATCTGCTGCAGACCAGAAGCCCCTGGCCAAGACTCACATGCAAGCACATGTGCATGTGCATATATGCATGTCTGTATACATTCATGAGTGTGCATGAGTGTGCATGCACACAGGTGCATGTGTACATGTTAGTGTGTGCCTATGCATGTGTATGTGTGCAGACATCTGCATGTGTATGCATGTCTTTCTGTGCATGTGTTTACATGTGTGCATGTATGTATAGGTTGTATGTGTGTGCATGCATGCACAAATGTCTGCATATATGTGTATGTACATGTATGTGCACACACATCTGCTTCTGTACTTCTGTGTGTATGTACACACATACTTAAATTTTTTAAGTAGAGGGCAAAACACAGGAGAAAGGTAAGAATGGAACCCTCGGTTTTAAACTTTCTCTCCTTTCATGCTTAGGTGTTTTAAGGCACTATACCTGCTGCAAAGGAGACGCATTCGTGTGAGGCACAGGACTCACTTTCATTTATCATCAACTTATTTGTTGTATAAAAAATCAGCAAACCAAAATGCTACATTGCCCCAGAGCACACCCTCAGCTTGCCAGCACTCGCCAAGGTACTCGTAACTGCCATACTGTGTGCACAGGGCGCCAGGTGGTTCTCCCCAGAGTGGGGCATGAGGTGCCCACCCGCCGCCCACTCCGTTTTCCATCTTGGTTGTGTCTTATGTATATTGGTTTTCACTAAAAATCAGGTGATTCGGAGAATAAAAAATGAAACCATCCAAATGTTCTGAATATTTAAACAGCATTTTTAAATTTAAAATATTTTTCTCATGACTTATTTGAGCATTTTGATTCATTTGTTCTGTAAATTGATAGGAAGTGATTTTTCAACATGACACATGAAGCCTAAACGCACACTTCCAAGCAAGCTGACTTGGACTCTGAGCCAGTCAGTAGCAAAGGACATCTCACAAAACCGGGTCTGTCAGCCTGTGTCCTGGTAGGTGTTCCGAGCGAACACATCCATGAGGTATGCGTGGTCCATCGGCCCAGCAGGTATGTGCGTCTCTTCTGCTGACCCTGCTGCTGAGATGCTGTAGCTGGTCATCTGATCACAATCCTGGTGCGCAGGAAGCACTGTTACCTTCGGGTAGATTCCTGGTCTGTTCCAGAAAGAAACTCTGGGAATGGTGGAAAACTCCAGGAAATGACAACTTTAATCCAGAGGAGATCAGCTCCATTTATGCTCAGTTCTGTCAAGGACGCTTAACCCATCCTTGGGGTTTGCTTCACTTCACTGAAGACTGCTATGACGATCAACACAGGCTGGAGCACTGAACACAACCACAGTAAACAGCTAGCCGAGGGGTCCCCAGACTCACACAGAGCCCAGTCCTCAGGATGCTTCTGATTTTGTGCAGGGCCTTGGGCACATGAGGCAGGTGCTCTACCGCTGAGCTACATCCCAGCCCTCCTTGGAGTATGCTAAAGTAGGTTCTTTTCCGAAGACTGTGAAGTACCTAAAGCTTCTGCAAAGACCCATCTCCGGGCTCTCAGTAGGTAGCTAACAAGGCTTGTCGTTTCAGTGGGGACTCACCGAGAACCCCTCCCTCAGAGAAGGCAGCTTACTTCTGGCCGGCTCCAGTTCAGGGTGCAAACCGTGCTTCTGCATGCCGCACCCCAGGCACACACTCGGTGCTGGGCCACGCACAGAGCACCGCTGCAGAGCAGGGTCCCACCTGGCAGCCAGAGCCCTTTTGGCCTGTGTTCCCCAGGTGACGCCTGGACCCAAGAGCTCTGGTGTCCCAACAAGCATCCATGATCTCCAGGGGCAACCAGTGTTCTGGGGAGGGCTCTTAGCCACCACCCCGTACCCAAGGGAAAGCAGAAGTCACTGGCAGGGAAGGCCTGCGTGCTGCCCTGTGGGCGCTCTGCTGGCCTGTGAGCTCAGAACACAGCTCAAGGAACTTTCTTCAATGGGTATGTGGTTGGTTTTCTCCTGAGTCCAGTGCCCAATGACTGATGGTGGGTTTGCCTTCATCTGCCCAAGGCCAGTACACCAAGGGGCAGGTCAGGGACTCCTGCTGGAGCCCAGATGGCGGCCAGAGGAGGTCCCCTCCCTTCCCCTGTCACACACTCCCTTCCGTGGTCCCCTGCCACCACTCTCTTCCGTGGTCCCGTCACCCACTCCCTTCCGTGGTCCCCCGTCACTCACTCCCTTCCGTGGTCCCCCGCCACCCACTCCCTTCCGTGGTCCCCCGTCACCCACTCCCTTCCGTGGTCCCCCGCCACCCACTACCTTCTGTGGTCCGCCGCCACCCACTCCCTTCCGTGGTCCCCCGCCACCCACTCCCTTCCGCGGTCCCACCACCCACTCCCTTCCATGGTCCCCCGTCACCCACTCCCTTCCGTGGTCCCCCGCCACCCACTCCCTTCCGTGGTCCCGCCACCCACTCCCTTCCGTGGTCCCCCGTCACCCACTCCCTTCCGTGGTCCCCCGTCACCCACTCCCTTCCGTGGTCCCCCGCCACCCACTCCCTTCCGTGCCCCCGCCACCCACTCCCTTCCGTGGTCCCGCCACCCACTCCCTTCCGTGGTCCCCCGCCACCCACTCCCTTCCGTGGTCCCCCGCCACCCACTGCCTTCCGTGGTCCCCCGCCACCCACTCCCTTCCGTGGTCCCCCGCCACCCACTCCCTTCCGTGGTCCCCCGTCACCCACTCCCTTCCGTGGTCCCCCGCCACCCACTCCCTTCCGTGGTCCCGCCACCCACTCCCTTCCGTGGTCCCGCCACCCACTCCCTTCCGTGGTCCCCCGCCACCCACTGCCTTCCGTGGTCCCCCGTCACCCACTCCCTTCCGTGGTCCCCCGCCACCCACTCCCTTCCGTGGTCCCCCGTCACCCACTCCCTTCCGTGGTCCCCCGCCACCCACTCCCTTCCGTGGTCCCCCGCCACCCACTCCCTTCCGTGGTCCCCCACCACCCACTGCCTTCCGTGGTCCCCCGTCACCCACTCCCTTCCGTGGTCCAGCCACCCACTCCCTTCCGTGGTCCCGTCACCCACTCCCTTCCGTGGTCCCCCGCCACCCACTCCCTTCCGTGGTCCCCCGCCACCCACTCCCTTCCGTGGTCCCCCGCCACCCACTCCCTTCCGTGGTCCCCTGCCACCCACTCCCTTCCGTGGTCCCCCGTCACCCACTCCCTTCCATGGTCCCCTGCCACCCACTCCCTTCCATGGTCCCGCCACCCACTCCCTTCCGTGGTCCAGTCACCCACTCCCTTCCGTGGTCCCCCGTCACCCACTCCCTTCCGTGGTCCCCCGCCACCCACTCCCTTCCGTGGTCCCCTGCCACCCACTCCCTTCCGTGGTCCCCCGTCACCCACTCCCTTCCGTGGTCCCCTGCCACCCACTCCCTTCGTGGTCCCCTGCCACCCATTCCCTTCCGTGGTCCCCTGTCACCCACACTTTGAGTCCTGTGCTGACTCTCCAGGAGGCACAGTGCTGGGCAATCCTGCTTGTGCTGCTACCACCCCAATAAAGGGTCACTGACCCAGGGGGCCCTGGCTCAGCAGAACCGCCCACCTGCCATGTCCGAGCATCCAGTGGGGCGCACCCAGGTGTGGAGCACCACCCTCCCGGCCTTCCACTGTGCTCCAGGCCTGCGGGGCCCCCGCAGGGCATGCCCGGCCTCCAGCGGCAGTTGTGTCCAAACAGCTGCGAGTGGTGGAAACTCTAAGATCTATCCACGCAAATGACCAGAAAGAGATCCAGTATCCATTGTAGAGTACGAATGCCGTCAACCAGAAACGCCGCTCGCAAGTAGGACGTTCAGTGACAAAACTGCTATGAAGTCTCATTGATATCCAACAGGAAGTGCTGCTATCAAATAACTGCAGTTGGATCTTAACTTCTTAAAGTAAAAAAAAGAAAAACTGTACAAAAACAAGAGAGCTTCATGTAAGTGTGACCCACTTCTACCAAATGGTGTCTGTATATTGAAATCTGATTTTTTTTTTTTTTTTTTTTTTTTGGTACTGGGAACTGAACCCAGGGAATTTTACCACTGAGCTTATCTCCAGCCCTTTTTATTTTTTATTTTAAGAGAGAGTCTCAGTAAATTGCTGAGGCTGGCCTCAAACTTGTGATCCTCCTGTCTTAGCCTCCTGAGTTACTAGGATTTACAGGTGTGTGCCACCAGGTCCAGCTAGTAAAATCCAATTTCTTCCATTGCCCAAATAAAATCATATCTAAGGTAATAAAAATGTCTAACTTTACTTTTATGTACTCCTCCTCGTTTACTAAATCACCTGCAGACATTCAGTCTTTGAGGTTACTATACTGAACAGAACAGCAGAATTTGCTCTAGGACCTGGGAGATATGTTTTCAGATGTCAATTCCAGGCAGCAAACAGGTGCTGGGTTGTGGGAAACCAGCTTCACTGAGTCTTCTGACTGGTTCAGACATTCTGTTTCTCCAGTCGTTAAAGCAAACGCACTCACGTGTGGAAGGCACCGGTAGTCTACCGCTGAAACAGCATGACTTGAGTCGGCTGTCACACGTAACTTGAATCACACTTTAGGGACCTGCTTCACCCAGTGTGGCTCCCCCAGCACCCAGCAGTGCTGGGTGAGAACTGCAGAGTCTCCCAACACCCAGTATCACCAGGTGACACTGTGCAGTCTCCCAGTACTGTAGCACCACCAGGTGATGACGCACAGTCCCCTAGCACCCCAGCATTACCAGGTGACGATGCACAGTCCCGCAGCTCCAGCACCACCAGGTGATGACGCACAGTCCTCAGCACCCCAGCATTACCAGGTGACAATGCACAGTCCCCCAGATCCAGCACCACCAGGTGATGACGCATAGTCCTCAGCAACCCACCACCACCAGGTGATGACACACAGTCCTCAGCACCCCAGCATCCCAGGTGATGATGTGCACCCCAGGACCCGGCATTACCAGGGTGCAGTTCCCCAGCACCCCAGCACCACCAGGTGATGACGCATAGTCCGCCAACACCCCGCATCCTAGGTGATGATGCACACACCCCAGAACCCGGCATTACCAGGGATGGCTGTGCGCAGGCGTGCCGCAGGGCCGGGTACAAAGGGCTAACAGATGGTTTTGCTCTCCGTGACAACTCCACACCACAGCCAAGCACCAGAAGGAAGCTCCAGAGCTCGTGAAGAGCGATGGGCACCATGTCGTGCAGCAGAACGGCCCTCCCCCAAAAGCCCAAGCCAAGACCTTTGGCATTCAGAGTCCATCCTCTGGCTGTGGCTGAGTTAACACACAAACACTCCTGAGCAGCAAGCATGTCCCTGTTCCTTCCTGGCAGGCTCAGAGTCTTCCAAGACGCAGTTAGCAAAGCAGGACTCTCAAGAGGCATAGCAGTGGGAGAGGACAGCCTGAGCAGATGGCCCTAGGGACACCAGGCGCAGGGACTCCTGCAGTAGGAGGCAGAGGGCGGGCACTCAGCATGAGGCTGGGGCCGAGAGACTTCACACAGAGGTCTGGGGAGGCTGGCTCCCAGGGCCACAGGACATGCGCAGCGATGGCCAGCTCAGACACAGACACAGCAGGAAGACAGGGACACCAACAGTGAGGTGAGGAGCCACACCACTGGGAGGGCCCAGGACGCTGCAGGGCCCGGGCTGCAGCCAGAGGAGGTGAGCTGGATGCTGGCAGGCTCCCGGGCGCGGGAGCGGAAGGGCCAGCCGGGAGTCAGCGAAGAGAGCACGGCTCCTCACACACCTCCCCAACCTCAGAATGATGGCTGATTCCATGGCCTCAGACTCCCAGCAGAAGTGACCAGCCTGGCCTGCGCTCTCTGGGCAGGTGCCTGGCAAAGGGGCCATGTGACACTATTACAAACCAACATCTGACCACAGCCACCTAGTAGGAGGAATGGCAGGGAGACTTCTGGAACAAGAAGGAAAGGCCAGAGACATGCTTTGGTTCCACAGAAAAAGTCAGAGTTGAACCCGACTTCACCACGCCTTTGCCACAAACTGCAAGCTGCCTCCCGTGGACCCTGCAGAGTGCACGAGGCCACGCTGCTGACACCTGTCACCACGTTCGGGGTGGTGGCACCCAGGCATGTTCCTTGGGTCTGGCTGCCCGCTTCAGCCCTCCCCAGACGGCTTGGCAGCGTGGCTGACCATGGCAGTGAGCCCGGAGACAGGGCCCTTCCCCGACTCTCGCACCTGGGGAAGTGTCTGCTTCAGCTGCACGCTCTTTCTTTGTGAGAATTAGATCTGCACGTTGTGTGAGACAGGTGACAACTGGAAGCCCTGTGAATGGAGGCACTAAGGTGTCCGGGTCAGCCCGAGGGACGCTGCCGCTGCAAACAGCTCCGGGAGCCAGACAGCTTGGGAGGCTGCCCGGCCGAGCCCCTGCCACACTCGGGCGGGCGCTCTGGGCTCAGCTCCTCCCCAGCCCCCAGGCTGCCTGTGTCCCTGCCTGTGTCCTCCAGGAGCGCGCCAGGCCATCTGCAAGTGGGTGGGATGCCTGCCATGGTCCCTGTCCATGAAGAACACGAGTCCCCATCAAGGGATCCGGGAGAACAGCAGCATCAAAAGGCCACAGGTAAGAGTGATCTTAGAATATTTTCTGTTAACAAATGTCATCTTTTAAAACTTCATTCTTATTAGTTATGCATGACAGTGCAATGCATTTTGACACAGCGTACTCAAATGGAGCACAGCTTCCCATTGCTCTGGCTGTACATAATGCAGTCACACTGATAGTACAGTCACGTGAGTACACAGGGCGATAACGTCTGCCTCATTCACCATCCTGCCCATCCCCACGCCCCTTCCCTCTCTGTCCAAAGTTCCTTCCTTCTTCCTTAGCCCCCTCCCCATTATGAGTAAGCATCCACTTATCAGAGTGAATATTCAGCCTTTGGTTTTTTGGGATTGGCTTATTTCACTTAGCATGATATTCTCCAGCTCCATCCTTTTACTTGGAAATGCCATAATTTCATTCTTCCTTAAGGCTGAGTAGTATTCCATTGTGCATATACGCCACATTTTCTTTATTCATTCATCTGTTGAAGGGCATCTAGGTTGGTTCCATAGTTTAATTATTGTGACTTGAGCAGCTATAAACATTGATGTGGCTGAGTGACGGTAGTATGCTGATTTTAAGTCCTTTGATCATAAACCGAGGAGTGGGATAGCTGGGTCAAATGGTGGTTCCATTCCAAGTTTTCTGAGGAATCTCCATACTGCTTTCCATAATGGTTGCACCAATTTGCAGTCCATCAGCAAACCCTTGCTAACATCTATTGTTGCTTTGATAATTGTCATTCTGACTGGAGTGAGATAAAATCTTAGAGTAGTTTTGATTTGCATTTCTCTAACTGCTAGAGATGATGGACATTTTTTCATAAGTTTGGTGATCAATTGTAAATCTGTCTGTTCATCTGTCTGAAATGTCTGTTCAGTTCCTTAGCCCATTTATTGATTGGGTTATTTGTTTCTTTGGTATTAAGTGTTTTGAGTTTTTTATATATCCTGGAGATTAGTGCTCTATCTGAGGTGCGTGTGGTAGACAAATGCCATTTTTTAAGGTCATTAAAAAAGGTAAAATATTCCATCATCATGGGTTGCTCTGTTATCAAATATGGATTGGATTTTTTAGATTTCATTTGTCAAAACATAAGAAATCCTATATAAATTGAATTGTGCTGCTCTCCTTCAAAACATAAGCACCTCTCTCTAAAGTTTTCTCTTCGTTTATCCCACCGGGTTGTGGAACAACTGGTGAAGAGGGAGAGTGACATTTTGAGGTGGCCTGTGTCCTGACTGTTGTCTCCCAGTTACAAAGTCAAAGGTTCTGTGAGTAAGAAACCTGTCCTCAGGGCGCTGGCCAGAGCAGGCATGATGACAAGGCTCGGCCGGCCACCAGCAGAGAGGAGAGGACGCGACCATGCAGCACGGAGTGAGGGTGGCAGCAGGCTTCGACCAAGGGCCCCAGAGGCTCTCCTGCTGTCACCTGTGACCTGCACAGGTGGCCCAGCAGGGACCAGTGAGCGTGAGGCCAGCTCTGGCACAGATGCTGTCAGGACCCGAGATGTGGAAACATTTTCAAACTATCAAGTTCTTTACAAATATTTGCTTTGCTTTCCTCTCAAGACTTATTTGAAGTCCGTCTGAAACATTCAGCACCTGTTCCACTTAAACTCTCAACACTCAGACAGACACACCGGGAACAACTGTGCTGAGGGACAGCCTGCCAGCTGCTCTTTGCTGTTCAGATGCTCAGGGTGACCACACCTGGGGAAGCAGCAGGTGCTTCTGGTGGAACAGAAGTGGACGTGGCACTACGACGGCACAGACGTGGGCGGCGAGCACTCCGAGGAGCCCGAGCCGGTGAGCCATGTCCTGGGCGGTGGGCCAGCCTCAGCCACGCCTCCCACACATCCAAGGTCTGGCCACTCCTCTGGCCAGGACCACCCAGGCCAAAGCAGCGCCTGCTACCCGCTCTCTGCAGCCCGACTCTGGGGTCCCACAAAGGGCACTGCCTTCTCCCAGACACTGAGGCCAAACCTCTGCCTTGGGTTCCATACGTTTTTTCCTTAAGTAATGAGACGTGGAGATCCTTGGATTTGCGAACTCCAAGTGCACATGTGTGTGCGTGCGCGCGTGTGCATGTGTGTGCACTCAAGTGCACAGTACTGGGATTGAATCTGTGGGCACTCCCACCACTGAGTTCTACCCCAGCCCTGTCTTATTACCTATATTGAACCAGGCTCTCACTGTGTTGCTGAAGTTGGCCTTGAAATCATGGTCCTCCTGCCTCAGGCTCCCAAGTCACTGGGGTCACAGCTTGTGCCACTGCACCAGGCTTGACCCTTTCATTTCACACCAAAAAAAACTCATTTTCTTACACCTCCCTCCCCAGCTGTCAGTACTGCAGCAGGTTTTCTTCATGAGGTTTTATTTTCTTCTCCAAAAAGAGATGATTTCTGTCACTTCGTAGACCCTTCATGAACTCGCTCCTGAAAATGCCCCGTGTGGCATGTGGCATGAGGTCGTTCACATCCCCGGCTGACAGCTGAACAGCGCCTCGCAGCAGAGCTGAAGAATCGGTAAGACAGGTGTGCTGGTCAGCGATTTGCTGCTGTGACTAAAAGACCCGACCAGCACAACTGTAGAGGAGGAAGGGTTATTTGAGGGCTCACGGTTTCAGTCTCAGTCCATAGAAGGCTGCTCCATTCCTTGGGGCTCGAGGTGAGACTGGACATCACGGAGGGAGAAGGGGGCAGAGGGAAGCAGCTCACATCACGGTGATCAGAAGCAGAGAGACTCCACTCTCCAGATACAAAATATACACCCACAGCCACACCCCAATGCCCGTCCCTGGCCTCACCCCACTTCAGTTAACCCCAGCAGGGGCTGATCACCACAGCCACACCCCAATGCCCGTCCAGGCCTCACCCCACCACTTCAGTTAACCCCAGCAGGGGCTGATCACCACAGCCACACCCCAATGCCCATCCCTGGCCTCACCCCACTTCAGTTAACCCCAGCAGGGGCTGATCACCACAGCCACACCCCAATGCCCGTCCCTGGCCTCACCCCACTTCAGTTAACCCCAGCAGGGGCTGATCACCACAGCCACACCCCAATGCCCGTCCCTGGCCTCACCCCACTTCAGTTAACCCCAGCAGGGGCTGATCACCACAGCCACACCCCAATGCCCATCCCTGGCCTCACCCCACTTCAGTTAACCCCAGCAGGGGCTGATCACCACAGCCACACCCCAATGCCCATCCCTGGCCTCACCCCACTTCAGTTAACCCCAGCAGGGGCTGATCACCACAGCCACACCCCAATGCCCGTCCCTGGCCTCACCCCACTTCAGTTAACCCCAGCAGGGGCTGATCACCACAGCCACACCCCAATGCCCGTCCCTGGCCTCACCCCACTTCAGTTAACCCCAGCAGGGGCTAATCCACTGTTTGGGTGCCAGCTCTCACCAGCCGATCACGCCTCCTCTGAACCTTCCTGCACTGTCACACGTGAGCCTGGGGGACACCCCGCTCCAGACCATAGCAGCGGGTTACCAAGACACTCCCATTGGAAATAAGACACAATAGAGAGGGCAGCATGCACTAAGTGCTTCCTGCATGCCAGGCACGGTCCCCAGGGGTTGCATGCACTGACCAGCTAGCTGTCCAGCTGCCCTGGGTCCACCCCATGGTCCCCACGCCTGGGTGAGGACACACGGCAGAGCTAAGGAGCCCAGCGTCACTCACCCCCTAACTGGCATCAGGGCCAGGGCCCGCTCGACAGCCAGAAGGTTCTCGTCGGCTCCACACAGGAGCTCACACGAGTGCACAAGAGGACCCGTGTGGCCTGCAGAGGGCTTGGAAGTCACAAGAAGGCAATTGGGGTGGAAGGAAATGTGCCCAAACCACAGGCGAGAGAGGAGGACACCACTGATGGCGTACGGAGAACTCCTGGAAGTCGCAGCAGAAGACCGCTGGAGGCGGGAAGCAGTGGGCTTTCCTCAGAGGGTGCAGAGCGCTGGCCGGCAGGAGAGCACCACGGCCTTACCGGTGCTGGTGCCGGAGGGCAGCTGGAGGAGGGGACTACAGGGCTGGGACCCGAGGGGCCGCCAGGCCTCGCACACTGCTGGTGCGAAGGCGACCCAGAGCTGGGCACAGAATGGCCATGGGACTCAGCAGCCCCAGGGTCCACGGCACGGCACATGGGCACGCTGGACCACAGGCAAGGGACGGTCAGCCAGGGACAGGGCTGCGCCGCGTCACCAGGTCTTCACACCACTGACAGTGGACCTGTGTGGGCAAACGAGGCGTCTCCATCGCCCACGCGTCTCCACAGCACAGCGCAGCTTCGGACCCTCGCCGGGCTTCGGCCCTTTCCCTGGGGTCCCAGAGACGATCACGCGGCCCCCCTCGCTCCGCCCCAAACGCGCGCTGCAGACTCGCGGCCTCGACTCTCTCTGCCTGTGTCTCTGTGAGGGTGGCCCCGTCCGCTGAGCCAGAGACTCCCCAGTGCCGGCTCCACACCCCCTGCTGGCACCCATCCTTGACACGGGACCTGCCTGCACATCCCGGAAACTGGCTGCAGCCATGACTCCCTTCCAGGCCCAGGGCCAAGGCATGTGGGCGTCATCTGGGTCAGCAGCTCGGCACCAGCAGGAGCTCAGCACCCCGACCTGACACTCAGGAGAGAACATGCTCTGCACGCCCGGGTCTCAGACTGAGCTCACCCTGGGGAACGCGCATGCTCCGTGTGCAAGACCACGTAAAACGCCGCAGCAGGAGTTAATGGACACAGCAAGACTCAGCATCCACGGGCCACACAGCTATACCCAGTCCTGTCTTTGTAAAGAAAGTACCATGTTGTGATGCTTCAGATGGGAAGTGTCCCCCAAAGGTCCACGTGTGACACAAGGCAAGAAAGTTCAGAGGTGCAATGCCTGGGTTACGAGGACCTTGACTTCATAAGTGTGCCGGGCACTGGAGGGACTGCTGGTATCTGCCATAGGCAGGGTGTGGCTGAGCAGGGGAGTCCCTAAGGGGCTGCCCTGGGGGCACACATTTTGTCCCAGGTGAGCAGAGCTCTCTCCGCTTCCTGGTGCCAAGTGCTGAGCTGCTTTCCTCTGCCACACTCTTCCACCTTGATGTTGTGCCTCACCTTGGTCCCAGAGCTCTGGAGTCCAAGACCACGGGCTGAAACCTCTGAAACCATGAGCACCACGTAAACTTCTCCTCCTCTAAATTAGTTTTTGTCAGGTCCCTTAGTCTCCACAGCAGAAACGCTGGCTGAAACACAAGTGAAGATCAGTGTGCAAAGGCAGTGAAGGTGGACTGCCGTTGAACCCCAAGTCTGAAGAGCTGACGATGCCCACAGGGGGACACAACCAGTGGTAAGCGATCATGGATATCAAGCTCAGGAATGCAAATGCTCGTCCTTCAGCTACATGCACTTGTAACAGCAGCACCAAGTTAGGTCCTCGATACTGACAGCTGGACCGGAGATACACACACAGAACACAGGAGGGCTTACGTATTCATGCGTGGTAGAGAATCAGTGGAAAACCACTCACAGTCTAGGGCGCAGACGGCAAGAGCGAGGGAACGTCCCAAAGAGAACTGGAGAAAGTGTGTGCAAGTGAATTCAGGAGCAGGTGAGCACAGTGCTGTCTGGATGGACAGAAGGACGGCAAGAGCCTGCACACACAGGCTGTGAACTCCATGGACCAGGTGGGCACAGCGCTGTCCTGGATGGACAGAAGGACGGCTAGAGCCTGCACACACAGGCTGTGGACTCCATGGACCAGTGGGCACAGCGCTGTCCTGGATGGACAGAAGGACGGCTAGAGCCTGCACACACAGGCTGTGGACTCCATGGACCAGGTGAGCACAGCGCTGTCTGGATGGACAGAAGGACGGCAGGAGCCTGCACACACAGGCTGTGAACTCCATGGACCAGGTGGGCACAGCGCTGTCCTGGATGGACAGAAGGACGGCAAGAGCCTGCACACACAAGCTGTGGACTCCATGGACCAGGTGAGCACAGTGCTGTCTGGATGGACAGAAGGATGGCCAGAGCCTGCACACAGGCTGTGGACTCCATGGACCAGGTGGGCACAGCACTGTCTGGATGGACAGAAGGATGGCAAGAGCCTGCACACACAGGCTATGGACTCCATGGACCAGGTGGGCACAGTGCTGTCCTAGATGGACAGAAGGACGCCAGAGCCTGTACACAAAGGCTGTGGACTCCATGGACCAGGTGAGCACAGTGCTGTCTGGATGGACAGAAGGACGGCACAGAGCCTGCACACACAGGCTGTGGACTCCATGGACCAGGTGGGCACAGTGCTGTCCTAGATGGACAGAAGGATGGCAAGAGCCTGCACACACAGGCTGTGGACTCCATGGACCAGGTGGGCAGCACAGCGCTGTCCTGGATGGACAGAAGGACGGCACAGAGCCTGCACACACAGGCTGTGGACTCCATGGACCAGGTGGGCAGCACAGCGCTGTCCTGGATGGACAGAAGGACGGCACAGAGCCTGCACATACAGGCTGTGGACTCCATGGACCAGGTGGGCACAGCGCTGTCCTGAATGGACAGAAGGACGGCTAGAGCCTGCACACACAGGCTGTGGACTGCATGGACCAGGTGGGCACAGCACTGTCCTGGATGGACAGAAGGATGGCAAGAGCCTGCACACACAGACTCTCGTGTGTGAGAGTTCCTCTTATTATAAGCATTAATTTACAGTTGTACGTGTTTTATTACAACATAGTTTGGCTCTGGAAGAGTATGCCATGCCGTGACAATCTCGTTACAGCCTTGCATGTAGGTACATGTGTTTCATTTCAGCAGACTTGTCCTTTTGTAGAACTCTATGGCACGACAATACTGAAATGACAGGGCGCCCTGAAGCACAGCTCGCCATGAGAGTCACTGTCACCAAACTCGTGAGGAAACAGCACACCTACCCACACCCCTCAGGACACGCTGCCTGTCTTCCTACAGACTGACCTGCAAGGGTGGGGTTTGGCTGACCAGGGTTTGCTGTTTCCCATCCCAGCACGCCTCAGGATGTGTGTATTAAAAAATAGGAAGAGTATAAAGATGGTTACCGCACTGCAGCCTGCTGATCTCACCTTGCTTCTTCCCTGGTCACCTTGAATTTTCTATTTGATCCCACTTTGTTCTTTAACCTTCTCTGTCTTTCAAGTCCAGTTCATGGTCAAGCTCTTTTACTCCCTGAAAGTAAGATCTAGGCACTACCTCAGCAGTGGGGACTTCCACCCAACTCTGCTGACTCTTTCATGTAGAGGCATGATGAACTATTTAGGTGGGGCTTACACCAAACATCACATCTTGAAACATCAGAATCCTTCCTTAAAAGTGCAGCTCATAGGCTGAGTCAAAGCGCTATGGTAGAGCACTTGTCCAGCATGCTTAAGGCCCTGGGTTCAATCCCCAGAACTGCAAAAAGGAAACAAACAAAATACCCCAGGTGTTGGGGATCTAGCTCAGTGGCATGGTGCTTGCTTAGCGTGCACAAGGCCCTGGATTCAACTTCAGGCGTAAAAAAAATAAAAAAGAGGCGAAGAATTAAAAAAAAAAAAAGACTCAGAAAACACACATAGGCCTCAAAGCAGCAGGTCCTCCTGGTGGGCTGGCAGGAGGGAGCTCTGTCACCCAGGTCCTCCTGGGTGGGCCTGGCAGGAGGGATTGTCACTTCTAAAGGTATCACTTCATGTCTGATGAGATGAAAGGCCACAGGTGAGGGGCAGGTGCAAGACCTGGCACACACAAGCCAGCAGGGCTCATTCTCCAGAATCTGCAACAGTGCCAGGGTCCCTCCACTGAAAGGTATGCGCTGATGAGAACGGGGTCACCTGTCAGAATAGAAGAGATCACAGACTCTTCTAGTTGGGGTGGGAGCAGGCACTCTCCTGGGGGCGTGGGTGCCAGGTGCCCCTCAGCCTCCACCTGCTCCCCAGCTGCTGGGGTGCCAGTGCAGTAATGCTGACACCTGTCTGCTTCATGTTCTCACTGTTCTGTCTCTAGGATCCCATTAGAAGCGCATGCAACCACCATGGCGGCCCTTGGCGGAGCTCTGCCTGCTGCTCTGGAAGACTGCCAGAGTGCTGAGCTCATCTGGACCTGAGAGCGGCCACCACTGCTGACTAAGGGACATGCTTGCCGGTTCCTGCAGAGTCCCATGGAGGAGGATGAGCTGGCAGGTGACTGTCCATCCGTCCCACAGGAACCTTCCTGGATCGGTCTTTAGGAACCTTCTTTAGTCTTTAGGGACCCTCGTGGATCAGTCTTTAGGGACCTTCACGGGTTAGTCTTTAGGGACCTTCACAGGTCAGACTTTAGGGACCCTCATGGATCAGTCTTTAGGGACCCTTGTGGATCAGACTTTAGGGAGCTTCACAGATCAGTCTTCAGGGACCTTCACGGATTAGTCTTCAGGGACCCTCATGGATCAGTCTTTAGGGACCTTCACGGGTCAGTCTTTAGAGACCCTCATGGATCAGTCTTCAGGGACCTTCACGGTCAGTCTTTAGGGACCCTCACGGGTCAGTCTTTAGGGACCCTCATGGATCAGTCTTCAGGGACCTTCACGGATCAGTCTTTAGGGACCTTCACGGATCAGTCTTCAGGGACCTTCACGGGTTAGTCTTTAGGGACCCTCGTGGATCAGTCTTTAGGGACCCTCGTGGATCAGTCTTTAGGGACCTTCACGGGTCAGTCTTTACGGACCCTCATGGGAAACCAATGTCAGAGATTGAAATTGAGAAACTCGCCCGGGGTGGGTGGGAGCTGCTTTTTTTATATTTGTAAAACAATGTCTTGTACATTTTAGACTATTGGCTTTTGGGATAGCACATTTAATCTTGGAATGCATAAAGAAACCCAGTTCTGTCAGTATATCAACAGGTAAATGATTTACAAAGGAATTTTTTCTTTGGGGGGGAAAATTCCAATTTTGAAACATCTTATGAACAGTGTAACAGGATGAATTGGTTCCAAACCAAGAATCCTGGTCCCTCCTGTTCCAGATGACCTTCCCTACACCTTCGAGATTCAGCAGACTCTCTTAATAAGCACTCTACAAAACAGGACAGAATTGTGCTGAGAGACTGTCCAGAAATACACAGTTTTTATAATCCTGACGTCCACCAGGAGGCGCCAGCTCAAAGTAAGTGCCCAAAACAACCCAGGAGGAACTGAGGCCCCCAGGGGAGAAAGACTCTGCTCTGGTCCGAAGGTGTCCTATGATAGGCACAGAAACGGGCATTTGACTCAAGTCACCGTCCTGTGCCTCTGCAGAGGTGGGGCTGCCCACCCTTGCACATAAAAGCCACAACCTTAAAGGAAAGGCAGGGTGCTCCTGGTTGGGTCCTCTCCAGGTGAGGAGTGTCAGTTTCCCAGTGCCGGCAGATGGGCATACTGCAAGGAGGAGACAAGAGCTGGCCACTGGTCACTTCTGCTCTGTCCACGGGGAAGAGCTGCCAAGGTTCAGGGAGAGGCCAGAAGGAGGCAGAAGACGCTGCTTGTCCCTGAGGAGGTCAAGGACCTGGACAAGTCATAACTGAGGCCATCACGCCGTGTCGTGAATCAAGGACTTCCGATACTTAGTTGAGAGGTTGACTGCCAGGATGTCCGCACAGCTGTGGGACCGTCACAGTCGACTCTAGAACATTTTCACCACTGCACAAAGGGAGACCGAGCCCACGGCACGAGCCCCCGTCTCCGGCCCCACCCGAGACCACCACTCATCCGCTGCACTGGACATCTCGCGGAGAAGGGCCATGCTGCGCATGCGGCCTGTGCACAGTGCCAGGCTTCCTGGGCTGGCCCCTGCTGCTGCGCCAGACTCCTGTCCCACCGCCAGGTGACATTCCCCTTACTGACACCTCATGTGTCCCCGGTTTCTTGGCTGATGGTCAGGGGCTGCCCACAGACCTTGGAGACTGTGAACGGCACAGCCACTTCTGTGTGCAAGTGTCCGTGTGGACCTGGGTCACTCCTCCTGGCGGGTGATGTGCTGGCTCGGTAAGGTGTCAAGGAAATGCCACTGTGTGCTCCTGCTAGCCATCTACAGGTTTAAATTTCTCCACATTTCTCGTTATTGTCAGTTTTTAAATCACTGCAATCGCCTTAGTGGGTTTGCAGTGGTGTCTTCCTGAGGTTTGGCCTTCCGTTCCCTGACCACCAAGAGTCAGCAGGTTCTAAGTTCCTACTGGCCATCTGCACATCTTCCTTGGAGAAATACCTACTTAATCTTTGTCAGTTTTTTTTAAAAAGCAGTTTTAGAGTCACAAAAAAATTGAGAAGATACCGCAACCCCCCCGTCCTTCCTCTCTGACAGACACCTTGTGCTAATGTCTGCCATCTGCCGTGATGGACGAGCCCACGCTGACAGGTTGCTATTCACCGCAGTCCCCACGACATCAAGCTTCAGGTTGGGTGCTGCCAGCTCCACAGGTGTCCACCCACCGTCACCCATGGGAGGCCCACTGCCTGAGGCCCTCTCTGCCGGCCCCCCACCCTAGCCTCCGCAGTCCCGTCCCTCTCTGGCTCATCTGCCTTTGCCAGGTGCTGTCAGCTGTGGCTCCTCTGCACAGCTGTGAGCGTGCAGGTCCCCCCGTCCTTGTGGCCTTGTGGGACTTCCGCCTGCTGGACCACGCTCCGTGTGTGGGCACAGCAGAGCTCACCACTCACCCTGAGGGCCTGGCTGTTCCAAGTTGAGGCGAGGATGAATGAGTGTGTGCAGGTCTATGCAGACGTGAGCTGAGAGTGACTCGCAGAGACTGGAGAGGCTGCACACTGCACTGCCTCCGTGGCAGGGAACCTGCCGCTCCATCGTGCCTCCACGCCATGTGACCTGCCTGTGGCCCTGGGGGTCCCCTTCAGCTTGCCGACAGTGCGGGCTGGGCCCGCCTTCTAACTGGATTGTTTGTACTGCCGAGTGGACTGAAGCCTTCTGCCAAGGAGATGGCATGTGATGTCTTCTCCCAGTCTGGTCTAAGCTTGTCGGTTCCTTTTCTGAGCACTGTTCCCCACTGAGCAGGAGTTTGTTGTCACTGTTGCTGTTTTTTAATGAGGTCTGAGTTACCAGACTCATCTTGTGGATGGTGCTTTGCTGCTGTTTCTGAAAGGTCACACCACACCTGGTCCTCGAGTCACTCTTCTCTGTGAGCATCCAGAAGTTTTATGGTTTTGTATTTCACATTTAGGTCTATGATCCATTTTGGTTTAGTTTTCATGAAAGGCTTAGTGTCTTCCTCTACACCACTTTTTTGAGTGTGGATATCCACTTATTCCAGCAGCACTTTTGGAAAGACCACCTTCCCACCACAAATCGCTTCTTGCCAAAGACCAGCTGCCTGTATCTGCAGGGTGCCATGGTCTCTGCGCTGGTGAGCCACGTGTTCCCTCGCCACCCACACTGACTGGTAGCCATGGCACCTGGGCACACCTGTCCTCTGCTCTGCACTCCTCCATGATGTGCTGCCCTCCCTACAACTCTACATCCCATGTCGACACCCACCGGATAACTCCCTGGGATTCTGAGTGCAGCGACTTCACCTTGTGTGGGAGTGACATTTCAGCAACACTGAGTCTTCCTACGTGAATGTGGAATAGCAATCCATGAATTCTGATTTTTATGGCTTTAGTCAGAACTTTGCATTTCCTCTTATGAATCTTGTACATATTTTCTTAGATTCATAGTTAAGAATGTCTTTAACTGTTTGGAGTTGATTTCAGGCTGTGTCTTTATTTATAAACATGCTTGTGTGGCGTGGATTTCTGTATGACTGACCCGCATCTGACAACCCTGCCACAGGTGCTGGCCGTGTGCAGGAGAATTGTGCTGGCCATGGTTTTCCAACACAGTCATGTCGCCTGACAAGACAGGGCTCCTCCCTTAGTCCACGTGTGTCGCCTCACCTTGCCATGACGTACATGACTTGCCATGTTAGCCAGGACTTCCAGTGGGATGAACCGCTTTGGTTCTGCAGTTAGCAGACACTGCCCTGTTTGGACCTGAAGAATCAGATCAGCTGTGGGTTTTTAAGGCATGACTCCTCAAGACTGCAGGTTTCCCTCTTTGCCCAGTTTGAAGAGGATTCTTATTATGAATGGTATCAGATTTTGTCAAATGCTTTCCCGCAGCTATCAACGTGATCATTCTTCTTCTTCTTTAACCTGTTGACTGACAACCTTAATGGATTTTCAAATTTTGAGCCAGTCCCGAATACTAAGGATAGCTCAAGCTGGGGCTGGTGTACAATTCTTTTTTTCACAGTGTTAGCCTTGATTTGCTCACCATTCGTTAAAGAGACCCGTGTCCACGTTCATGTCAGTCTATGGCGTCTCACTTGGAGATGCCTCTGGTCTTGCTGGGAGGGATGCTGGCCTCAGAATGAGTCGGGCGACACGCCCTCTGCTCCGTCTTCTGGAGACCTGAGGTCGCGGGAGGGACTGCACTCCTCCGGGGCCTCTGCCTGTGCCTTGGTTGGGAGCTACTCTTAACTCAGTCTGTTGAACAGACGCGAGCCTGATCAGACTGCCTGCTTCTTCTTCTGAGGGTTGACAGACTCTTTTCCACGGGTTCCTCCATTTCATCTGGTTTGTCAGGTCTGTGTTTGGTCACAGAGTCGATCAAAGGGTCTTCTGTTCCCTCTCCCATAGCCGAGAGATCGGGAAGAGTGGCCCTTCCTCCATTTCTGATGCTGAAACCTGGCATCTTCTCTCCTTCATGCTTGGGTAGTGCAGCTAGAGGTGCCTTCTTTTTTTTAATTTTTTCAAACAAGCTTTGGCTTCATGGATTTTCTCTACTGATTCCCTACACTGGATTTCACTGATTTATCTCATAATGCATATTATTTATTTTATTCTGCTTATTTTGAATTTAATTTTATCTTCTTTCTCTAATTACCTGAGTTGGAGTTTTAGATTGTTTTAGATCAATCTCCGTTATTGATATATGCATTTACAGCAATATATATTTCCCAGTAATTGATGCTCTTTGGAAATCTCACAAACTCTGGTAGCTTGTACTGTCATTTTAATTTAGGTAAGGTATTTCTGAATGTTAGGCCTTAGGCGTTTTGTTTGACCTACGTACCATCTAAAAGTATGCAGCTAAACATGCCCATATCTTAGTTTTCTGTTGCTGTTTCTATTTTAATTCCCTCAGGGTCCGAGAGCGCTCCCTGCATGCAGTCCTGTGCACTGGAACATGGGCTGCTGAGCTGACACTCTAGAGCTGAGAAGGGGACCTGCCCACAGCACTGCATGGAGTGTCAACAACACAATTCCAGGCCAGGCTGCTTAGCACTTCAAATGCCAGCCACCCATCTCCTGCTTCCAGGGTCTGAAAGAGAAGACTGTGTAAATCACTTTATTCCTCCATGGGAGGAGATGCAGCTTCAGTAGAGTTCCTGCAGTTCCTCGTCCCTGTGTCCCACCTCCTGTTGTCACTCCTGCTCAACCTCAGCCTGGCTCCCGCAGGTGTTCCTGCTGCTCCTTGTCCCTGTGTGTTGTCACTCCTGCTCAACCTCAGCCTGGCTCCTGCAGGTGCTCCTGCTGCTCCTTGTCCCTGTGTCCCACCTCCTGTTGTCACTCCTGCTCAACCTCAGCCTGGCTCCCGCAGGTGTTCCTGCTGCTCCTTGTCCCTGCGTGTTGTCACTCCTGCTCACCTCAGCCTGGCTCCTGCAGGTGCTCCTGCTGCTCCTTGTCCCTGTGTCCCACCTCCTGTTGTCACTCCTGCTCAACCTCAGCCTGGCTCCCGCAGGTGTTCCTGCTGCTCCTTGTCCCCTGTGTGTTGTCACTCCTGCTCAACCTCAGCCTGGCTCCTGCAGGTGCTCCTGCTGCTCCTTGTCCCTGTGTCCCACCTCCTGTTGTCACTCCTGCTCAACCTCAGCCTGGCTCCTGCAGGTGCTCCTGCTGCTCCTTGTCCCTGTGCCCCACCTCCTGTTGTCACTCCTGCTCAACCTCAGCCTGGCTCCTGCAGGTGTTCCTGCTGCTCCTTGTCCCTGTGTCCCACCTCCTGTTGTCACTCCTGCTCAACCTCAGCCTGGCTCCTGCAGGTGCTCCTGCTGCTCCTTGTCCCTGTGTCCCACCTCCTGTTGTCACTCCTGCTCAACTTCACCCTGGCTCCTGCAGGTGCTCCTGCTGCTCCTTGTCCTGTGTCCCACCTCCTGTTGTCACTCCTGCTCAACCTCAGCCTGGCTCCTGCAGGTGTTCCTGCTGCTCCTTGTCCCTGTGTCCCACCTCCTGTTGTCACTCCTGCTTAACCTCAGCCTGGCTCCTGCAGGTGTTCCTTCCCCTCCTTGTCCCTGTGTCCCACCTCCTGTTGTCACTCCTGCTCAACCTCAGCCTGGCTCCTGCAGGTGTTCCTGCTGCTTCTTGTCCCGTGTCCCACCTCCTGTTGTCACTCCTGCTCAACCTCAGCCTGGCTCCTGCAGGTGCTCCTGCTGCTCCTTGTCCTTGTGTCCCACCTTCTGTTGTCACTTCTGCTCAACCTCAGCCTGGCTCCTGCAGGTGCTCCTGCTGCTCCTTGTCCCTGTGTCCCACCTTCTGTTGTCACTCCTGCTCAACCTCAGCCTGGCTCCTGCAGGTGCTCCTGCTGCTCCTTGTCCCTGTGTCCCACCTCCTTTGTCACTCCTGCTCAACCTCAGCCTGGCTCCTGCAGGTGTTCCTGCCCCTCAAGCTCACCGACTGTTTCCTTGCCCCTATGCAGTGTACTCATGAGGACCCTGGAGACATTCTTCACTTCATTATGGTGGAGGAGGCCATTCTATCGTATCCATTGAATATTTCGCAGACAGGCCGTCGGTGTGCCTGTGTTCCTTGTCTGTTCTGGCACTTCTCCCTTTTTCCCCCTGAGTCCGCGACATTTCTGTACTGTCATTCGAAGTCTCTGCTTTCCTCCTTCTGCCTCAGAGCCTCTGTGACTCAGTGGTCTGCCCCTCAGTGCCTCAGAGCTGCTCACCACGTGCAGAGGGTGAGGAATGGGTGGCAGCCTCGAGCTGAGTGGGTCTCAGCTGTGAGGCCACGCGTGTCCAGGAGCCAGGCCGCCTTGAGGTCTATAGCTGCAGGGCCACGAGGCAGTGTCCTGTGCCCCCTGTTGTCTTCATCTATCCCTAGAGTCCTCCCCAAGCAGGGTCTGAACCTTGCAGCAACCCTCTTCAGCTCTAATTCCTGTCACCAAACAGGAGCCCCACTGATGTGGTGGTCAAGCCCAGCAGGAGAGGACCCTCCTGTAACGCTGTCATGGAGTCTCATCTGACAATGAGCCCATGCTCCTGGGTGAGCACGGCAGGCTTAAGCGGGCTGCAGTCCGGTTCGCCTCAACCCCGTTGCTTGGGTTCATCTCAGCCCAGGTCTCTCAGGATTGACAGGACTTCTGGTGAGAGCAGACCTAGAGAACAGAAGGCTCTGAGCACATTTTGGGATGGTTAATTTCCCCCGTCCTGGCAGAAGTATGAAGGGAATTTTGTCTGAGCTCTTTAAGAACCTGGAGGGGCCACTGAAAGTAAAAACTGTGGGTGCAGGGGGTCCCCAGATTTCTCTCCCACACTAGCCTGTGCTCCAAGTTGGGCTCATTGTCAATCACAGTTCACAGCCCTGCCAGCTGCTGCCCAGGTGGTCTGCATGTCCACTGCCCGCCAGCGGAGGACAGCAATTTGCCCTGCAACTGCAGTTCTGATGGAATTAAGAATTGCTGCTTTTCTCAGTTTTGCTTTACCTTTCATGGTGGGATGGCAGTGATGCCTTCAGCTCCTACATCAGGCTGGAAGTCCGCTGGCCTCCTTTACTTTGATGACCAATACTGGAGTCGGGGAGCTCTGTGGCTTCTGGGTGCACACCCCCATGGGGCATTGACTGGAAAATGCTTCTGCCCACTCTTTAGGCTATTTGGCTCCTGATGGGGGCCTGGAAGCACAGAAGTTGCTGATTTGATAAAGTCTGCTTTTCTGAATGAGCCCCAAATCTTGATTCATACTTCAGGTTTTCAAGTCATCATTGAGGAAGACCGCACCACCAAGGGGCCAGGCGTGTGGCAAGTTGCTGCTGTCTCCATGCATGGCCTTCGGAAAACACTGCCTGTTATGGAAGCACTGAAGTGTCTGCTCAGAAGAGAACTGTGAACAGTCGAGGTGCTCCGATAACTGCGGTTCTTTGCAAGGGCTGGTGTGTGGAGAGCCTGCTGCAAGGCCACAGAACACACCGAAGGCTGGTGCAGTCCGCGTCTACGCCACTGCGACTGAAGGGAAGAGCAAGGCCGAACACGACTTCCTGAGAGTATCCACTAAAGCAGTGGCTCACCCTAAGGACACGCGGCATGGAGTCTTAGTTCACAAGGAGAGAAGAGAGCTCTTCCTGGTTAAACAGACAGTATGCGTTTTCTTGTAAAGTTTCCTGGTAATACCCTGACAAATTCTATTCCCAGGCACGTTCTTGAGCTGTAAAGCAGGTGTGTTCTCCTCTCCTCTCAGGAGAAATGAGTCCAGGCTCACACAGACAGCAGCAAGCAGCCTGGCCCGCGTCCTTGAGTGGTGCAGCTGAGAAGCGCCCACCTCTCCAAGGAGCCGTGCACCACCGAAGGCGAATCCACACTCACGCGCAACTGACCACGTGCCACCTGCCTGACTGGCTTTCCTGACTCTCTATGACACCCAGGGTGTCACCCAAGGAGACTACGCAGACAGGCCGGTGCAACGGACTCGGTGGAGCTGCCGGACACGAGCGCGGCTATGCATATGCTGTGGGTGTCCTTGCTCAGGTTGGTCAGCAGGACGAAGCTGGAAGAATGAAGACACACACCAGGCTTTCGCACACGGCCAGCGCCGACTCCGGTCCTGGTGAACCACATGCTGGCTTCATAACATTAGAACAGAGCCTCAGGTCCTGCCATGTTCAGACCTTGACAGCTGTGGACTCAACGCACTTGGGAGTCTCAACAGTGTGGACTGTGCTCTCTGTTCCGCAGTCCAAAGGGCCCACACAGAGATCAGGACCCCCTGTGAGGTGCTGTCCATGCCACGGCTCTGCTCAAGCCATGGGGTGGGCCTGGACGGGGAGGGGAGACGCGTGTGGCGCAGCATCACTTCCCCGGACACACAGGAATGAGGGGCACTGGGAACACTAAGGCACAGGACATGATGAGCTTTAAACGTGTATTATGTTTGTGATGCAATTCATTACACATTTATGTCATTCGGCTTTTAGATTGGCGTGGAAAATTCCTGAAGGTCTAACGACTGGTTCTCATCAGCCAGTGTGAACCTGCTCTCACACCCAATGGCTTAGTCCACCCTGCAAACCTGCAGGAGCATGTTAGTCAAGGCTCTCCTGAGAGGCAGACTCAGTAAGATCCATGAGATGTCACATACAGAGAAGAAGAGTGTAAGAAATTGGTTCATGCAAGCGTGGAGGCCACCTGGTCCTGAGATCTGCAGGGTGAGCTGGCTCCAGTTGCAAGGCTAGGGACCTGGGAGAGCAGGCGTGTGGGCAACAATCTCGAGACTGGGGGTCCAGAGAGCCGATGTGCTGGTTCCAGGGCTCTCAGGCAGCAGGGACTGCCTCTCTGTGGGGAGGGCTGCTTTCTGTCCTGTTCAGGCTGTCAGTGGGCAAGCAAGGCCCAGCCCCACTAGGGAGGCTGGTCTGCTCTGCTCATCTGCGGATGCTGACCTATCTCGTCCAGGAGGGCACCTGAGGCACCCCAGAATGGAGCCTGACCATGTGTCTGGGCACCTGCCACCCAGCTGTGCAGGGGACCAGGGGCTGAGCACACTCAACTTCGTGGTCACAGAACAGGAGCACCTCTCTGTTGGAAGTAGATTTCAGATACCTCTGGACTCTCTAAGGCAGTAAGGCACTGACTTCTTTCAGTGGTGACTGTGAAGTGAAGTTACTCAGGTAATTGAATTTGTGAATTTTCCAAAATCTAGAACCTATTCACAATTAAGAAAAAAACCCACAATTTAAGATAATTGTGCATTTGGATGTTAAAACAGCACTGCAAAGCAGGATTTTGAATACTTCCTCTCATTTTGAATTTGAATTACAGGCCATCACGTCCTCCTCTTTCTATACAACTAGCTAATGCACAGGAGCCTGAACTTCATGAGGAAGTATAAGCAACTAAAGATGTCCTCTGAACCCTAACGACCGACTCTTCCTTCTCAGACTCTGTGAGCAAAAGCAGCCACTTACTCTCAAAATCACAGAGACAAACCTTTGCTCTAGAACTGGCCTAGCCTGGAGCCAGGCTCATTCCCATGGCTGAGGAGAGCACAGTGCGCACAAAGATGCCCACGGGGGCGGGGTGCTAACTGGTGGGGGAGGGACACGGCTGGTGGCAGCACACAAAGCTGCTCACGGGGGGGGGGGGGGGGGCAGGGTGCTAACTGGTGGGGGAGGGACATGTCTGGTGGCAGCACACAAAAGCTGCCCAAGGGGGGGGGGGTGCTAACTGGTGGGGGAGGGACACGGCTGGTGGCAGCACACAAAGCTGCCCACGGGGGTGGGGGGCTAACTGGTGGGGGAGGGACACGGCTGGTGGCAGCACACAAAGCTGCTCACGGGGGGGGGGGGGCAGGGTGCTAACTGGTGGGGGAGGGACATGTCTGGTGCAGCACACAAAGCTGCCCAAGGGGGGGGGTGCTAACTGGTGGGGGAGGGACACGGCCGGTGGCAGCATGATGCCACATTTGCCAGCAGTCTCTCCTGGAGCCATTTCCATTTCCACATCGGTTGCATCCTGGTAGCAGATGCCCCAAATTTAATCGGCACCATCTTGGAGAACCTGCCTCTGAAGCATGGCCCTGCCAGCAAGGCAGGAGAAGCGCTGGCCAGCTGCAGGAGCATCCAGTGCTGGGCACCAGGTGAAAGGCAGAGTGGGTACCGAGCCCGGCCCACCTTGCTGGTGGAGACCTGTGCTCCGTAGGTGGATACTGATCGCACACACACTGAGAAAGGCAGAAAGACCGTGCACTGGCTCAGGAGCAGGCACGTGGCGACAAGAGGAGGCCTTCACTCCAAGGAGGCCTGAGAACCCTGTCAGCAGTAGAAAAGAGGAATAAGAGGCGCCTGGCTGGGGCTGTCAGGGGAGGCTTCGCGGAGCAGGCAGAGCCAGCCCTGGGTTCACCAAGCTCCTGACCATCCCCACTCAGCGCATCTGGAGGAGGCTGCTGACCTCAGCTGCATGTCCCACAGCCTCCCTCTCTTCCACGCTCCACAGGCGACCAGGAGACACGCTTGATCCTGCGCCTCAGACCAATCACGTGATTAAAACAAATACCTGCCGAAAACACAGAAAGTGTCCTTGCAGACTGGATGCACCGAGGTTGACTCAGGCACAAAGAAGGATGTTCCGTGACCTAGAAAGTCGCTCAGAAGTCGTTCTGGAGCGGGAGTGTCCCCAGTGCCACAAGCCCTGAGGAGGTCAGTCTGGCCATGACTCCTGGGGAGGTGCCATCTTCCCTCGGGTGCTCGCAGGGGCACCACAGTGACATGCTGCTCAGGTGCTGGCTGCGGCGCTGGCTCCGGCAGGTACCCCCAGGAGGCTCCGCTAGATTCTGCAGAGCTCAGTACCACCAACCCCACGGCCGTCTCAGTCCAGCGCAAAGCCTGCTGCTGCCGTCGGCAGTACTACTGAGAGAAGACCCAACGACCGTGCCTGGCTCCACCCTCAGAGCGACTAGGCAGCTTACTTGTGAAAATGTCATGTGCGATGACAGATGTGGGCAGGGCCTCCAGGGAGCTACGGTCTCCACTGAGGAGGACTGAGGGCAGGAGGTGGTCTCCTCACGTCTGGGGTGACGCAGCACCTGCAGATCAGGGCAGACCCTGTGGGGGGCGGTGGAGTGCAGACCACCAGTGAGCTGTTCCCTGGGGGCTGCAGCCATCTGCCAGGTCAGGAGCCATCCTCAGAGGACAGTCAGTCCCAGTGGGTGGAGGCCAGGCTCCACCAGAGGTAACTTGAGCCAGTCTGCACCCCGTCCACAGGCAGGGTCAGGGGTCACCCACTGGAGACACAGGTCTGCATCTGATCTGGCTCAAACTGAGGCCAGGTCAGGACCAGGAGGCAAGGGGCAGGACAGGGACACTTAGTCCTCAGGGAAGGAGGGGAAAAGGTGACAGAGTGCCCTGTGAGCACTCGAGAGCAAAAAGCTGGGCCCACGGGGCAGGGAGGGCCCATATCCTGAGCCAGAGGCCTGAGAACAGGACCAAGACTGGGCAAGGCCACCCAGCTCCCTGCCTAGACGTTTCAAAGGAACACCTGCAACTCTGAGGTCCAGCCCAATGTTAGAAACCAGTGTCCCTGATTACCATGGGCTCTGAATAAAAGGTGGGGTCCAGGAAACTCTGTGTGCCTAGGGAGGGCTCCTGGCAGGAGGACAGGCTGGAGGCCCCGGGCAGGCAGCCAGAGCGCTCAGGAGCACCCACAACATCTGGCTGGATTTCCACTGGGGCGTAGACATGGAGAAGTGGATCCAGACCCAAGCCCAGGTCTGACACAGCCCTGACATCCCCCACGTCCTCCACGGCATGACTGGACAGAGCCTCTGCCCGTCTCAGGCAAGGCAAGTTTGCTTCCTGGGAATAAGTGGGACTTCCTAGTGGAGCTGCAGATCCACCATCAAGGCCTCCACATGCCCTGAGGTCAGGAGTACCTCCTTGCTGACCAGGGAGAGAGCAGAGCACTCTTAGGAGAGATCGGCAGGGACCCCGGGCCAGGCTTTCAAGGCACCCTGCGTCTGAAGGCTTTGGGAGCTTCCTGTGGGCGCTGAGGGGCTGGTCTCTTACGTGACACGCTGTGAATTCCTCAGGTTCTTAAATGATGTTAGGGTCTTGAAATGATATTAAACTGACTTAATAAGTAAGGAGTATTTGGTTACCTAGGAAATTCTAAGCAAATTAAAATTCATGATATTTAAAACCTCAGATTTTACTGCCTAAATTTCCTTTTTGTGACGTTCTAATTAAGATGACAGCATTAATGTGGATATTCCTTGCTTACGCTACATTAAGGATGATTATAATTTAGAGCTTACTTTAATATCACTAACTACATGGGTATTTTGTATGTGTAAAAAGACACAAATAGTCACAACAAAATCAGGGAAGAAAAGGCGCACGGAAGCACACGCGTGTGTGCATGTCTGCATGGGGAGGACTGCGGTGAGCAGTGCATGGGCACGCACACACCCGGCTGGCGCTCCTGCTGGGGGCTGAGCCTTGCTTACCACGTGTGCCCAGCCTCCAGGCAGTGGAAGCTGGCTCTGCAGCCCTGCGGCTCCCAGGTTGCCACCCTTCTCAGGTGCTGCCCCCAAGGCGGTGCCCTGGCCACTCTATGCTGGGCCCAGACCTGGCAGGTGCAGCGTGCTCTCCCCTGTCCAGTCCTGGATGGCACCTGCAGGGTGAGCAAGGAGCGTTGCCACAGGTGTGGTGCTGGAAGAGAACGTGCCAAGAGCCCATGTCAGCCCCGGGCCTCAGGTTCCTCCAGGCCCTGCCTGGATAGAGACCACTGCTGGCTGCCCCACAGGTGACCCTGGCTGCTCTGTCCCATCAGGTGCTGTTACTGGCTGCACAGTAACTGGGGCTATTGGGCTTGCTCCACAGGGAACATGCCGGCAGCAGGTGGCCCTTCACAGCAGCCAGTGCAGGCGGGCAGCCCGCAAGCCCCGGGCTGCTCCAGGAAGGGCTGGTGCAGAGCCCACACCCAGCCCAGGGCCACCGGAGCTCCTGCACACCTTAGCCTGAGGCAACCAACTCCTCTGGACATGGGAGCTGACCACAGCCCGGATTACCATGAACACAAGCCATGATCCAGACCACAGGTTCTACTCTGCAGGTCAGGACCCTCCCCCTCCCTCTCTGTCTAACTCTGCCTTAACTTTGCAGCCTGAGATGAAACTCTCATCTTGTTCCAAGTAATCCTTTGGAATTTAGCAAAAATATCCCCTGGAAAATTTTAATGTAGATGGTAAGATAATGAGCTATTATAATTAGAATTCAAAGGGATGCTTTCTCAAATGCTAACCTTAGGAACATCATTAGCGTCAGCATCTACACTGCTCGTTCCAGCCGCTGTTCATCTCCCACCAATCCACCTCTCTGGAGGGCAGTGTGTGCTGCCTCCTGTGGGTCAGCCTCCTCAGTCAAGCTGCCATCTAACTGGAGGTGCTGTCCAGGTTGTGGCCTTTCTGTGTCTTCTGGCAGGGCGACAATCCCCGGCCCTGCAGGAAACTCAATTCCCTCAGATCTAGCTGAGCTGTGGACGGCGGCATGCCACCTACGCCACAGGGGCCCCTCTGAGTGGGCCTGCCTGCTTGGGGCATGAGATAAGGCCATTGTCCATGGGAACCGAACTTTCTAATGCTTGACAATCTTGCTTTTACAGTGAGAACATATTCACACTTACTATTCAGTTTAAAGTAAAACGGACCGAATGTGGACAACCACTTGACCCTCATCCTGCCAGACCGCAGAGCTTCCACGAAGACCTTGCACCTATGACCCCAGCTAACACTCCAACACCAGGGGCCTGGGACCAGCATGCTTTCCCAGAATATCACATTGGAGTTCAATGAACTGAGGGGTCTGCAACATGGCAGCCGTCCTGCCAGGAGGCCGGCATGTGGATACACGCGGTGCTCACTGTTCCCAGCCTGTCCCCGTACTGGTGGACAGCTCTACCTTCAGGTTCTCAAAGTTACTCACAACTTGGAACAAGGCCTGCAGAGACTCAGCCTCTGGAGGCATTTCCACAGGACGTAGCCATCCCCTCAGGCACAGCCCTGGCCCTCATCAGCCAAGATGCTGAGCAAAAGGAACCAGTCACAGCTAAGGGCAACCAGGCACATGCACCAACGCCACGCCAACACCAGACCAATGCCCCGCCAGTGCCACGCCAACACCACCACCATGCCAACACCACTCCAGTACCGCTCCAACACTTCTCTTTCCCCTGAGATGCTTGGCTTCCTCTCCACCTACCTGTTTAGAGATATACACAAGCAAGTTCATAGGAAACGAGGAAATGCCTCTTTTTATCCCTACACAATAAATGCCACCACTCAGTGTGTCCCCATTAATCTCAGGTCATACGCAGATGTCCCCTGTGATTTAAATGTTGGTATTACCATACCCTGCCCTTTTCACTCAGTGAGAGGTACACCCATGGAGATCACATAACCTGCAGCAACAGTATTTCTAAAGCTACGTGTCAGACACATACTTTTTCAAAATTAATCATATTCAATATAGAGTGTAATCTCTCTGTGAGAGGCTAAGGTTGACTTCCTCGAGTTTAAGAGAAGAAATTTAAACAGTTTAAATATCTCCATTGACTTTTTGATCACTTTCAATATAGTCAATAAAGTTCCAGTAAATAATGTCTTGATTAAATGTACCACAAGTTCTTCCACACGCTCTTCATAAAGTGCTCCTCAACATATATGTGGTGGCTTGCTGCTGCACACTCCAGAGCATTCTTCTCCAACAGAAGGAGCCAACAGCCACCTGTGCCTACTGCACACTTGAAACATGACTTATCCAAGCTGCAATGTTCCAGGGTAAAAATACACATTGGATTTCAAATACCTAGTATGAAAAAACTAAGTATCGCCTTAAATTTTCTCAATTACATGTACAGAAAAAGCGGTGTGAAAATCTCAGCCTGCTATCTTTAGAAAGGCTGCTTGCAGAGTTTGCCTTTCTTGGATCTTGGAACTTTACTGGTAAACAGTTCTCCACCCTATAAACTGCATAAAACTCCCCCTAAATGATAGTTGTACCCAAATTCTTCATTCCAACAATGTGGCGTATGTTGGATGTCTGCTTTCCTTCCGGGAATCTGGCATTTTAGGGACTGTGATCAATCACTAATGTGCCTATGTGGCCAACTCTAACAAAAGTGTGGAATCCTAAGCTCAGGGGAACATCCCCAAATAGTGTGTTGCCACAATCCCTGCTGAGGGAATTGAGCCCACCCTCTGTGACCCTCCAGGGAGGGTACTCTCGAAGCTTGCTCCCGGTCTCCTCTGAACTCCTCCTGTGCACCTCTTGCCTTTCTTTCTTGTTATAGAATGTGCTTTCTATAACAGATCTCATCTGTGAGGGATACATGCTGAGTCCAAGGAGTCTTTCTAGCAAATCACCAAAACTGTGGCAGGCCTTGGAGCCCCTGACACAGTTGGTGTCAGAAATGGAATTGACAGTAAGACACTGGCTCACTAAAATGTGGAAGCAGTGTTTGGGGAAAGCAAAGAAGGAAGAATGGGAACATAAACCTTTGATTTCTGGTTGGCTCTCAAATGACCTGTGATAAGAAATAGCAGCTGAACTGCCATCTGTCATAAGAGGTAAAAGTCATCTATGCAATTTTTAAATGACAGACTCAAGCCTGGGACAGTATCACCAGAGTCCCTGGACTGGTCTTGGCTCTCTGGGCTGATGTGAGACCAGGTGACACTTTGGGTTTTTTTTCTCTCCTCTGAGTAGGAGGAGAGAGACCCCAAACATTCCTAATGAGAGGTTTGGGTCTTGTAAGGGTGCTAAAAGTTTGTGACTCTTTCCTTCAAGTGGAAGGAATAGGTTAAATGAGCACAAAGACTGAGTTGAAAGCATTAGATAAACCAAGGGGAAAGAAGGAACACGCTTCTGCTGGTGTTTGATTTCAGACATATTCTTACATAGAAATAGCATCAGCACCGTAACTGCCCGGGTCGATGTCAGAAGTCTGCTGATTCTAAGCAGAGGACAGAGGAGGAGGAGGATTCTGGGTGTGGCCTGCAGCAGCCCCAAGGCTGGGCTGTGGGACACGCGTGAAGAGCAGCACAGACACCAGACGCCGCTGAGTCCCACGCCATGCCCACAGCACAGGGATGTTCTCTGAAGGGGCCACTTGACGCCACGTGGCACCCAGCCCTGCTCTTTTGATCCAGGCACTGACTGCAGTCCCAGCAAGAGGCTCCCGAAGCCTGTGTTGGTGGACCTCACTGGGACTGGGATCCCCGCCCCCCCAATGGTGAGACTCCAACTGCTGGGGTCCTCTCACGGTGGCTGCCACATGCCCAGCTCACCACGCTGCTCCCAGGAAGGCCGTGGTCATTTCACGACTGCTCATTGGATGAAAGGCCAGGTCAAAGGGGGCTGAGGGCTACCTGGAGGATGTGTAGCCCTGGTCAGGATTTCATCCTGACCAGTTCCAGGACAAAATATGTGTTCAGGTTATACAAAAGTGTGGTTCTGTCAAGAAGCTTTTCCTCCTTTGCATCTCATCCTTCCTGGTGGAAGCTCTGGGTGAGAATGAAAAATGACCAGGGAAAAAGCTGGAGTCATGGCTGTGTCCTTTTCAATGACTTTTAGGGAATGAGAGGCTGGCCCTGGAGCGGCAAGGGGAGGAGAGATGGCTTGAGGAGCAGATCCCCAGCTCCCGAAGCAGCCCCTGCTGCTTCCACGCTGCACGTGCTGAGCCCAGAGCCCCGGGCCCTCCAGCTGCACTTGACCACAGACAGGACATGGCCCTCCTCACTGCCACGCAACACACATGCAGACACCGCCCACAGACCTGCAGCAGGTGAGCCAGTGACATGGACAGCAGGTCTGGTTAGAAGTGTCCACTCAGGCAATTCAGGAACACCAGGATGGAACTGAGAGATGGAGTCTGAGGCAGGTTCTGGGGCAACCCTCCTGGGACACCTGACAGGGGAAAGGCCCTGGCTCCAGGGCAGCTGGGTGCCTCTGGGAAGTACCACAGGTGTCCCAACCATCAGGCCTGCCTGGGACACAGAGAGGCTGTGTCCTCTGGCTGATCCAGGACCCCAGAGGAGCTGGCACCACGGGATGAGACCCCGCTGCCTGGACACCGCTGTAGTCTCCTTGACATGAAGCATTCCGTGAATGACACACAACCTGTGCCAAACTGCATGAACAACCTGGGCCATGATCAAAGGTGATTTTCCTTCTGGGAGCCTGAAATGTGGTATGCATGTAAAGACCCAGGACCCCTAAATCAGGTGAGCGTCCCTGGCAGACACCTCACACATGTGGTCCCAGCTCGCCACCAGAGGAAGCAAGCCCAACCCACGTCAGTCCATGGGGTTCTCCTTTTGCAGGGTCCCCATGGATTTGCCCCACATCTCTGCCCCTTACTGAGGGTTCTCCATGTCCCCAAAGGTTGTAAGTCACAGCTATGATTGCCATGCTGAACCCTGGGATTCCTTCTAGGAAACCACCTAAGCAGTCTAGGTGACAAAGCACTACTTCACCCCTCAGACACCTCTCCACCTGGGACACCTCTCCAACTGTCAGACACGTATCCATCAGAGAGAAACCTCTGCACCCCACAGACTCCTCTGGACCTGACAGACACTTCTCCACCTGAGATACCTCTCCAACGTCATACACCTCTCCATGCCAGAGATCCTCTCCATCTCACAGACACCTCTGCACCCCACAGACTCCTCTGGACCTCAAAGACAATTTTGCACCTCACAGACATCTTTCCACCCCCTAGACACCTCCCCATCCCACAGATACCTCTCCACCTGAGTCACCTCTCCACCTCACAGACACCTCTGCACTCCACAGACTCCTCTCCACCTGAGACTCCTCTTCACCTGAGACACCTCTCTACCCCACAGACTCCTCTCCACCTGAGACACCTCTGCACCCCACAGACTCCTCTCCACCTGAGACACCTCTCCACCTGAGACACCTCTGCACCCCACAGACTCCTCTCCACCTGAGACTCCTCTCCACCTGAGACTTCTCTCCATCTCACAGACACCTCTGCACCCCACAGACTCCTCTCCACCCGAGACTCCTCTCCACCTGAGACACCTCTCCACCTGAGACACCTCTCCACCTGAGACTCCTCTCCACCTGAGTCACCTCTCCACCTCACAGACACCTCTGCACCCCACAGACTCCTCTCCACCTGAGACATCTCTCCACCTGAGACTCCTCTCCACTGGACACAGTCACAGTACCCTTCTGAGCAGTGCCACTCCGGAGGGTGGCAGCCTCTGGTGGTAGATTTGCCATGTTTGCTTAGTGGTAGAGAAATATTCTCCCCTCATTCTGGAGGTCTAACAACACTGGCCTCAACTCTGTGCGGCACATCGCACGTTCCCTGTGCTGCGCTGAACAGGGCACGCCACACCCATGTAGCATGCACCTATACATACAACGTGGCGCATGACACATGTACACACAAATGCACCAGTACACCTATGTGGCACCCATGTATACTGTGCATATGGGCAGTATATACTGTGTAAATACATGGTGCAAGTGTGTGCTAGACACTGCTTAGTGCATGTGTACATGGAGCATACGTGTGGCAAACACCACGTGGTGTATACAGGTGTGTGTAAGGCATATATGCATGGCCCATTACATGGATGTGCATGGTATACACATGTGTGTGCCACAAAGTGCACTGGCATGTGTGGTACATGTATGTTGCATATCACAAAGTACATGTTTGTGCACAGTGCATATGGGGCATGCATGGCACAGCATCTGGAGTACACGGTATGAAAATGTGTACATCACACAACATATTGATATGCATGCCATGTATATGTGGCATGCACCATGTTGCACATGCAGGTGCATGTGTGTGGTGTGAACGTGGTACATATGTGGTGCATGCATGGAGTGTGCCTGGTGCCCAGGTGCTGTACACAAGGCATAGTATAAATGAGCTTGGAGTACAAGTGCGTACCACAAAGCATAAGGATGTGCGTGGTGTGAGGGTTACACAGCACACAGGTACATGCAGCACACACGACACACACATCTCACACCCTTTTCATGGGGGGTGTCTCAGAGGCCCGCTGTCAAGTCCCGTGGTGGGAACAAGAAGCCCAAGCTCAGTGAGGGTGCATCTTCCTAGGGCAGCACTTCTCCACACATGTGGGTCCAACTCTCGTGTTCCTCTGCACATTCTGCTTCTGCCCCAACTCCCCAGCTGCCCACAAGCCATCCAACGTGGCCACCTGACAGCACAGGACTGCTTCCCCCATGTTTCCCAGTTCGTGTCCCCATCTCATGGTGCCCTTGCCATCCCAATCTTAGAGGGACATGGAAACTCAGAGAATCTACGTAGATGTCCTAAGAACCATGAAACGAGTAGCAGACCTGGCATACTCGGGTGCATCTGTGGGCTCCGAGTCCCATGATTGTTCCTCGGCTCCTGCGGACTCTCTAGATCCCATCTGTGGGCTCCGAGTCCCATGGTGGCTCCTTGGCTTCTGCGGACTCTCTAGATCCCATCTGTGGGCTCCAAGTCCCATGGTGGCTCCTCGGCTCCTGCGGACTCCCTAGATCCCATCTGTGGGCTCCGAGTCCCATGGTGGCTCCTCGGCTCCTGCGGACTCCCTAGATCCCATCTGTGGGCTCCGAGTCCCATGGTGGCTCCTCGGCTCCTGCGGACTCCATAGATCCCACCTGTGGGCTCCGAGTCCCATGGTGGCTCCTCGGCTCCTGCGGACTCCCTAGATCCCACCTGTGGGCTCCGAGTCCCATGGTGGCTCCTCGGCTCCTGCGGACTCCCTAGATCCCACCTGTGGGCTCCGAGTCCCATGGTGGCTCCTCGGCTCCTGCGGACTCCCTAGATCCCATCTGTGGGCTCCGAGTCCCATGGTGGCTCCTCGGCTCCTCCGGACTCTCTAGATCCCATCTGTGGGCTCCGAGTTCCATGGTGGCTCCTCGGCTCCTGCGGACTCTCTAGATCCCATCTGTGGGCTCCGAGTCCCATGGTGGCTCCTCGGCTCCTGCGGACTCTCTAGATCCCATCTGTGGGCTCCGAGTCCCATGGTCGCTCCTCGGCTTCTGCGGACTCTCTAGATCCCAGGTACCTCTGTTCCTTCAACACCAGCCAGTGGCATTTCTAATGGAAGGATGAGGAGGCCCACTTCCTGTATCCCTTGGTTACTTCTGGTAGTTAAGGAGCAGCGTGTATGTGTTGCTCATAAAGCAGAGCACACACTAGCTCCCAAGTCTGTTTCAGACATCCCCTCACAGCAGGACCGGGAGCCAGCATCCTGGGAGCCGCCAGTATGGTCCTGCACTAGCAGCGCTTTCCTTCCTCAGCCCCAACAGCAGCTGTGGCTTCCCCAGAAGGAACCACAGAGCCTTCAGAAGGTGAACAGGGACACATTCCCATGCCTCAATCCTGTCTTCGCTGCCCCTCAGGGTCCACAGGAAAGGTCAGTGAGTTTCTGCTGTTTGCTGCCATGACCCTGAGCCTTCTCCTTCACCTCCTGGACAGGTTGGGAGCTGGGCCCAGGACTCTGTGTACCCACCCACAGAGGCCTGTGGCCAACACAGAGGCTGTGCAGACCCAGGACCAAGCAGGACCCCCTTTTCTGGTTCTGACCAGAGATGGACACCTAGGTTGCACATGTATCTCCTGCAGTGTGAACAGGGGACACTTCTGCCATATCATCGAACCCTGTGCCCCAAAGATTCCTTCCCAGATGTGCTGCAGGTGCAGCACAGACACACGGTGCCTTCTGCCCAGGCTGGTCTCCTCTCCCCTTTGCCCCCACAGCCAACTCAGATTCACCCTCAAGCGTGGGGACTTCCAAGGAGGCTCCCTCCCTCTCCCCTGAAGAAATGATGCAGGGTCTGTGTGCTCCACCTGCCACCTGCCACCCACGGCATCACACCTCTGTGGTCCCGAGGTTCCCAGAGAGCAGGGGCCCCGTGCACATCCTGCACTCTAAATCCTGGGCCAGTCAGGATGGGAAACGGAAATGCAGTTAAATCTCCTGCTGCAAGTTGACCTGCACATGTCAGCTCCTTTTCCCTGACCCCGTCCTAGCAAAGACTGCCTCCATTCCCCTCCCACTGCGGCCCTTGCCAGGACGCACTCTGCTGTCACTCAAGGTCACACCTCTCTATGAAGAAATGCAGAGGGGTCGGCCGCACTCGGCAGAACCCCATACCACTCAGGTCTGGCGGAGGACGTAGTGCAGCCCCACCTGTCCCTAAGTTTCTTGGTGCACTGACTTGTGCAAAGCTAACAGCTGCAGTGCCTCTTGATGCCCTGAGACAGCAGAAGGGCTGGCACTGCCCCAATCCATGGCACATGGGCCTTCGACAGACACCAGGGAGGAAAGGCTGTCTGGTATGCACAGAGGACCTCAGGACATGAGAGCAAGAAAAACTAGACAGTCTCAATTTTACTCCAAATTAGCACAGCAGAACACTGGAGCTGACCCCAGTCTCCAGTCACCTGATCACGGAATAGAGGACACACTGGCTGCCCACCAGGGAAATCTGAGGGAAATCTGAGGCCTGGTAAGTGGAAGAGGAAAGGTGTCCTTAAGTCACAGAGCACAAGAGCAGGAAGACATGGGCCCCTCAAGTGTGGGCCGCCCCCAGCTTTGTGTCCCCAGCGCCTACCAAGTGCAAGACCACAGTAGGACAGCAAGTTCTTCAGGGAGGCCCCTGCTGGTCCCTACCTCCTGGAGCCCTCCACTCAGTGCCAGGCCACCATGGGCAGTGAGTGTCCTCTGCAAGCATCCCTCTGCCCAGGAGACAACCCTCTTCCCACTACGGCACTTGTGGCGGATTCGCTTGTGTGGAATTCCAAGACTTATATCTCCCATCCCTTAGAAGCAACTTCCCTCCCACGGTCACAGAAAGGGGATGGCCTTGAATTTAAGAAGAACAATGACAATTAGCGCAGACATTGTAAAACGCTGTATGACAAAGACTTAGAACACCCTTTTGTTTGACAGTCAGGACACACTGTGACCCTTCGTGCACCTGCCTTGGCCTCGGCATTTCTGCTGGCAGTGTCCACCAGGGTGGACACTGCTGGGGAGGGCAGGGCCTGGTCCTCTTCATACTCTGATTCTTAACATGTAGCCAGTGTCCTGAAACATCATTTGGGAAACACCTGCCCCTACAGAGTCCTCTGCCACAGCAGGCAACCTGGAGCAAGGCCCACAGGGAAGCTTAAAACAGCGGGAAATCAGCAGGTGCTCGGCTTCCCGAGGGACGGACAGTCCAGGCTCCAGTCTGCACAGCGCTGACCCCGCAGGTGGGAATGCCAGCCTGCAGGTCGAGAGCTGGGTGCGTGGAGGCGAGGGCTGGACAGAGGGCGAGCTGGCTCCGGGCTCGGGAGGATGGCCTTCTTCTCAAAGCCCCCGAGGCACCACGATCCAGGAGCCCAGCGGGGCCACACCAGGGCTGCAGCAGAGGACCAGGCAAGACCTGTGAGTGCGGCAGGGTGCACTGCGGAGGCAAGTCGGAGGGCCGTGTGGGCCTTTCTCGCTGACAGCACCTCAGGGTCTGGACGGGCCACGTGCAGACATGCAAGGGCAGGGGCAGCAACCGTGAGGTGCCACTGACAGGTTCCGGGTCCAGAGGGAGCAGGGAGACCCCAGACCCCAGGGAACCTCACAGAGATGAACCAACAGGGACAACCACATCACCCAGTGGGTCCTGCAGTGGTCACTGTTAGTAAGTGTGTCCAGGTTCAGTGTCCCAGGAAGTCAGCACATGGGCCTGTCCCTCTGGAGGGACCTCTGCCCCTCAGTTCCAACAGGAGCTAGTGAAGATGTCCCTATAAATCATGCCAGAGTCACCTGGAGAGTTAGAGACGTGAAAGGGGAGCAGGTGGGCGCGTCCGAGGCCCCACAGGTGGAGAGGCAAGCTGGGGAAGAGCTGCTCTCCAGGACACGCCACCCTGGGTTCTGCGGGCTGTGGCAGGGCAGGTGCCTTAGTTCTCGCTTGAACACGAAAAGTCTCACACTGGGGAAAACGCAGCTCCTGCCCGCACGGGCCTCGCCAGCAGACCACCAGAGGAGGGTGAGGCCACGGGGGCCCGGGCTCCAAGCTCCCCCCAGCCCTGGCCCTGCCTCTCATCACCTGTCCTGAGCTGCGCGGGGCCACGGAACCACGCACCTGGGAGCACTCAGACCTGGGGCAGAGCTGCGTGGAAGCAGCAGGAGGGAGGCCGGCGGCCAGCAGCCCCACCCAAAGGAGCTCTATCTATTCAGTCAGGTGCCTTCTGGTAAGTATGACGACACACAGGCAGAGCTCCCTGCATGGCCCCGGGCGCGACCAGGCCACGGCCCCACCAGGGCTCAGGAAGCATCACCCAGAGAAACTTCAAGGTGCACAGTTTAGGAGCCAAGGAAGCTGCAGGCAGCAGTGAAGAGCCCGAGGCTGCAGGACTGGGATTCAGACCACAGTTCACTGAGGCCAGCTAAAGAGGTGGGCAGACTGTCCCCAGGAGCCAGTTCACTTCTTTGGCATAGGAGCAACAGGATCTTGCAAGAAGGTGGACCTTCCTAGCAGGTAACTTATAAGCGAGCACATGCCAACTCCATGAAGCACAACTCCTTCCCATCCTCACAGGGCAAGGAAAAGCCCTCACCACATATTCTTCACCAGAAAAGTCCAACACCCTGAAGAAAAACTGAAAATCAAGCTGCTTTTGAAGGAAGAGCACAGAATGTTAATCAGTCTTCAACCTGTTTGTTACCAACATTGTTCATCTTAAGAAAGTTTTTCAACTTTTAATTTTGAAACAATTTCAGGCACAGAAAAAGCTGCAAGGAGCACACAGGAATTCCTACGTACGCTCCCAGGTCCGGTCCTTCCTCCTGCTCGCTGGTCTCTTTCCCAAAGCCGTCTTCTGGCCACTTGAGATTGCACTGCAGGCACACTCGCCTCTCATGGCAAATCATCCGCATGGCCCCATCTGCATAATCACAGCAAAGTGCCGAAGTACTGGAAATAAGACAGGTGCAGTACTGGTGTTTGATGGACTGCTCCGCACTGCACGAAAATGAAAACAACACCCCCCAAAGGTGCTATGCTGTCTGCCCCTGTCCAGCTCTCCTGTCTGCCCCTCTCCAGCTCTCCTGTCTGCCCCTCTCCAGCTCTCCTCTGTCTGCCCCTGTCCAGCTCTCCTGTCTGCCCCTCTCCAGCTCTCCTGTCTGCCCCTCTCCAGCTCTCCTCTGTCTGCCCCTGTCCAGCTCTCCTGTCTGCCCCTCTCCAGCTCTCCTCTGTCTGCCCCTCTCCAGCTCTCCTCTGTCTGCCCCTCTCCAGCTCCCCTGTCTGCCCCTCTCCAGCTCTCCTGTCTGCCCCTCTCCAGCTCTCCTCTGTCTGCCCCTCTCCAGCTCTCCTCTGTCTGCCCCTCTCCAGCTCTCCTGTCTGCCCCTCTCCAGCTCTCCTCTGTCTGCCCCTGTCCAGCTCTCCTGTCTGCCCCTCTCCAGCTCTCCTGTCTGCCCCTCTCCAGCTCCCCTGTCTGCCCCTCTCCAGCTCTCCTCTGTCTGCCCCTCTCCAGCTCCCCTGTCTGCCCCTCTCCAGCTCCCCTGTCTGCCCCTCTCCAGCTGCCCTGTCTGCCCCTCTCCAGCTCTCCTGTCTGCCCCTCTCCAGCTCTCCTGTCTGCCCCTCTCCAGCTCCCCTGTCTGCCCCTGTCCAGCTCTCCTGTCTGCCCCTCTCCAGCTCCCCTGTCTGCCCCTCTCCAGTTCTCCTGTCTGCCCCTCTCCAGCTCTCCTGTCTGCCCCTCTCCAGCTCCCCTGTCTGCCCCTCTCCAGCTCTCCTGTCTGCCCCTCTCCAGCTCTCCTCTGTCTGCCACTGTCCAGCTCCCCTGTCTGCCCCTCTCCAGCTCCCCTGTCTGCCCCTCTCCAGCTCCCCTGTCTGCCCCTCTCCAGCTCCCCTGTCTGCCCCTCTCCAGCTCCCCTGTCTGCCCCTCTCCAGCTCCCCTGTCTGCCCCTCTCCAGCTCCCCTGTCTGCCCCTCTCCAGCTCTCCTCTGTCTGCCCCTCTCCAGCTCTCCTGTCTGCCCCTCTCCAGCTCTCCTGTCTGCCCCTCTCCAGCTCTCCTCTGTCTGCCCCTCTCCAGCTCTCCTGTCTGCCCCTCTCCAGCTCTCCTGTCTGCCCCTCTCCAGCTCTCCTCTGTCTGCCCCTGTCCAGCTCTCCTGTCTGCCCCTCTCCAGCTCTCCTGTCTGCCCCTCTCCAGCTCTCCTCTGTCTGCCCCTCTCCAGCTCTCCTGTCTGCCCCTCTCCAGCTCTCCTCTGTCTGCCCCTCTCCAGCTCTCCTCTGTCTGCCCCTCTCCAGCTCTCCTCTGTCTGCCCCTGTCCAGCTCTCCTGTCTGCCCCTCTCCAGCTCTCCTGTCTGCCCCTCTCCAGCTCTCCTCTGTCTGCCCCTCTCCAGCTCCCCTGTCTGCCCCTCTCCAGCTCTCCGGTCTGCCCCTCTCCAGCTCTCCTCTGTCTGCCCCTCTCCAGCTCTCCTCTGTCTGCCCCTCTCCAGCTCTCCTGTCTGCCCCTCTCCAGCTCTCCTCTGTCTGCCCCTGTCCAGCTCTACTGTCTGCCCCTCTCCAGCTCTCCTGTCTGCCCCTCTCCAGCTCCCCTGTCTGCCCCTCTCCAGCTCTCCTCTGTTTGCCCCTCTCCAGCTCCCCTGTCTGCCCCTCTCCAGCTCCCCTGTCTGCCCCTCTCCAGCTCCCCTGTCTGCCCCTCTCCAGCTCTCCTGTCTGCCCCTCTCCAGCTCTCCTGTCTGCCCCTCTCCAGCTCCCCTGTCTGCCCCTGTCCAGCTCTCCTGTCTGCCCCTCTCCAGCTCCCCTGTCTGCCCCTCTCCAGTTCTCCTGTCTGCCCCTCTCCAGCTCTCCTGTCTGCCCCTCTCCAGCTCCCCTGTCTGCCCCTCTCCAGCTCTCCTGTCTGCCCCTCTCCAGCTCTCCTCTGTCTGCCACTGTCCGGCTCCCCTGTCTGCCCCTCTCCAGCTCCCCTGTCTGCCCCTCTCCAGCTCCCCTGTCTGCCCCTCTCCAGCTCCCCTGTCTGCCCCTCTCCGGCTCCCCTGTCTGCCCCTCTCCAGCTCCCCTGTCTGCCCCTCTCCAGCTCCCCTGTCTGCCCCTCTCCAGCTCTCCTCTGTCTGCCCCTGTCCAGCTCCCCTGTCTGCCCCTGTCCAGCTCTCCTGTCTGCCCCTCTCCAGCTCCCCTGTCTGCCCCTCTCCAGCTCCCCTGTCTGCCCCTCTCCAGCTCTCCTGTCTGCCCCTGTCCAGCTCTCCTGTCTGCCCCTGTCCAGCTCTCCTGTCTGCCCCTCTCCAGCTCTCCTGTCTGCCCCTCTCCAGCTCCCCTGTCTGCCCCTCTCCAGCTCTCCTGTCTGCCCCTCTCCAGCTCCCCTGTCTGCCCCTCTCCAGCTCTCCTGTCTGCCCCTCTCCAGCTCTCCTGTCTGCCCCTCTCCAGCTCTCCTGTCTGCCCCTCTCCAGCTCTCCTCTGTCTGCCCCTGTCCAGCTCTCCTGTCTGCCCCTCTCCAGCTCTCCTGTCTGCCCCTCTCCAGCTCTCCTCTGTCTGCCCCTGTCCAGCTCTCCTGTCTGCCCCTCTCCAGCTCTCCTGTCTGCCCCTCTCCAGCTCTCCTCTGTCTGCCCCTGTCCAGCTCTCCTGTCTGCCCCTCTCCAGCTCTCCTGTCTGCCTCTCTCCAGCTCTCCTGTCTGCCCCTCTCCAGCTCTCCTGTCTGCCCCTCTCCAGCTCTCCTGTCTGCCCCTCTCCAGCTCTCCTGTCTGCCCCTCTCCAGCTCTCCTGTCTGCCCCTCTCCAGCTCTCCTCTGTCTGCCCCTCTCCAGCTCTCCTGTCTGCCCCTCTCCAGCTCTCCTGTCTGCCCCTCTCCAGCTCTCCTCTGTCTGCCCCTCTCCAGCTCTCCTGTCTGCCCCTCTCCAGCTCTCCTCTGTCTGCCCCTGTCCAGCTCTCCTGTCTGCCCCTCTCCAGCTCTCCTGTCTGCCCCTCTCCAGCTCTCCTCTGTCTGCCCCTCTCCAGCTCTCCTCTGTCTGCCCCTCTCCAGCTCTCCTGTCTGCCCCTCTCCAGCTCTCCTCTGTCTGCCCCTGTCCAGCTCTCCTGTCTGCCCCTCTCCAGCTCTCCTGTCTGCCCCTCTCCAGCTCTCCTCTCTCTGCCCCTCTCCAGCTCCCCTGTCTGCCCCTCTCCAGCTCTCCTGTCTGCCCCTCTCCAGCTCTCCTCTGTCTGCCCCTCTCCAGCTCGCCTCTGTCTGCCCCTCTCCAGCTCTCCTGTCTGCCCCTCTCCAGCTCTCCTCTGTCTGCCCCTGTCCAGCTCTCCTGTCTGCCCCTCTCCAGCTCTCCTGTCTGCCCCTCTCCAGCTCCCCTGTCTGCCCCTCTCCAGCTCTCCTCTGTCTGCCCCTCTCCAGCTCCCCTGTCTGCCCCTCTCCAGCTCCCCTGTCTGCCCCTCTCCAGCTCCCCTGTCTGCCCCTCTCCAGCTCTCCTGTCTGCCCCTCTCCAGCTCTCCTGTCTGCCCCACTCCACCTCCCCTGTCTGCCCCTGTCCAGCTCTCCTGTCTGCCCCTCTCCAGCTCCCCTGTCTGCCCCTCTCCAGTTCTCCTGTCTGCCCCTCTCCAGCTCTCCTGTCTGCCCCTCTCCAGCTCCCCTGTCTGCCCCTCTCCAGCTCTCCTGTCTGCCCCTCTCCAGCTCTCCTCTGTCTGCCACTGTCCAGCTCCCCTGTCTGCCCCTCTCCAGCTCCCCTGTCTGCCCCTCTCCAGCTCCCCTGTCTGCCCCTCTCCAGCTCCCCTGTCTGCCCCTCTCCAGCTCCCCTGTCTGCCCCTCTCCAGCTCCCTGTCTGCCCCTCTCCAGCTCCCCTGTCTGCCCCTCTCCAGCTCTCCTCTGTCTGCCCCTCTCCAGCTCTCCTGTCTGCCCCTCTCCAGCTCTCCTGTCTGCCCCTCTCCAGCTCTCCTCTGTCTGCCCCTCTCCAGCTCTCCTGTCTGCCCCTCTCCAGCTCTCCTGTCTGCCCCTCTCCAGCTCTCCTCTGTCTGCCCCTGTCCAGCTCTCCTGTCTGCCCCTCTCCAGCTCTCCTGTCTGCCCCTCTCCAGCTCTCCTCTGTCTGCCCCTCTCCAGCTCTCCTGTCTGCCCCTCTCCAGCTCTCCTCTGTCTGCCCCTGTCCAGCTCTCCTGTCTGCCCCTCTCCAGCTCTCCTGTCTGCCCCTCTCCAGCTCTCCTCTGTCTGCCCCTCTCCAGCTCTCCTCTGTCTGCCCCTCTCCAGCTCTCCTGTCTGCCCCTCTCCAGCTCTCCTCTGTCTGCCCCTCTCCAGCTCTCCTGTCTGCCCCTCTCCAGCTCTCCTGTCTGCCCCTCTCCAGCTCTCCTCTGTCTGCCCCTCTCCAGCTCCCCTGTCTGCCCCTCTCCAGCTCTCCTGTCTGCCCCTCTCCAGCTCTCCTCTGTCTGCCCCTCTCCAGCTCCCCTGTCTGCCCCTCTCCAGCTCTCCTGTCTGCCCCTCTCCAGCTCTCCTGTCTGCCCCTCTCCAGCTCCCCTGTCTGCCCCTCTCCAGCTCTCCTCAA